>NC_048896.1:5324295-5438394 GCF_011077185.1 Oxyura jamaicensis
TGCATGGCATCTAATGAGCATACCCCTTAGCCTCTTTCTTCTGAAACAAAGTGTTCTTTTGTTGCTTGGGGCTTACACTCAGTCTGACATGCACTAGAAACAAAACTGGTCTAAAAGTTTTGAAATAAGTACATTCAGTTTTCTGCTTTTTTTGCTTTTTCCAAATAATATGCAATTTCCAATGCACTGTGTATGATTGTGCAAGATAAAAAATATCCTGCACAGCCGAGTATTATACTGAAGTATACAGGCTGAAGGCCTTTTTTTTTTTTTTTTTTTTTTTTTTGGTAATGACCAGAGATGTAATTCTATCCTGGAGGTAGTGCACCCAAAGAGAATTTATGTTTCTTTTGTTCCATAGACAACACTTGAAAACTATAAAAGCCTTGCAAGAATAAAAACATCTGTCTTTGAGGTGTGGCTGTCCTGTATAACATGGTGCAAATTATATTTTTTACCTGAGCTGGCAGATTATAATAGTAGTATGAAGCCTGGTGCTGCTCTGAGATCCATTTGCCATGCTGCCTATGAAATCCAAATACCTTTGAGACAAGAAATGTCAGGGACTATTTAGGGGGAACATCAGACCATGAGGTCTTCCCTGTCTGGGTGAAATGATGGACTACACCGAGGTGGCAAGATGTCCAGTCCAGCCTTTCCCCATAAGGTGATTTGCCTTAAACAAGCTTTGAGTGCACTCCTAAAGTTGATTTGTTTTGATGGTTGCTGAATTTTGCCAAAAACTGAGCTTCATAGGTATTCTTAGGTACAACTTACATTTTGCGTATGGTCAGTTTAGTTTAAGATTCAATGGGTTCTAGTTAAATCCAGTTAAATTGACTAGTGCATGTATGATTTCCTTTTCTAATCACATTCAATTTCAAATATATATAAATTTGAATCCCTCAATATAACAGTATGGCAACTTAGTACACTCAGACCTTTTTTAAAAGTGCCTAACCAAGAGTCAGTTCTTTTAAGTTACCTTTAAATACTGACAAAAAAAAATGTTGGAGTCATTATGATAACATTAACATATGCTTTATTACTGAACAGTGTTGTATACCATCACCACCACCACCAACAAAAAAAGTAATTGAAAGTAATAATAATAAAAAAGTAATTCTGTAGTCTTATTAATGTAATATTAAGGAGAGGAACAACAAATATATATAGTTTTCATATTACATATTGGTTAATTAATTAATTTAATTGATGGCTAAGAATTGTAATAAAAGAGATTTCTACCAAAGAGCTAATGCACTGAAAAACCTATGTTAAACCAACAAAAACTCCTACACAAGACACAAATTTTGAATAGGTGCAAAGACTTTAAACATGAGGTATTCAGATTTAGTTTTGATGGAATTACAGATTATCTGTTCAAAAAACTAATTGTAGCTTCAGAAAACAAACAAACAAAAAAAACTGTAAGTTTTAGAACAACATGTTAAATTAATTTCTTTTAGAGCAACATGTTAAATTAATTTCATTTATAGTGTTCTATACAGATACATCAGATACATTACCATTTTTATAATTCAAAGTATTACTTATGATAAGAGGCTATAGAGTCAGTTCTTCAAACTAAGAAAAATAAAATAAACCACTAAGCATTCCCTTATTTTTCCTTATAACAGAATTTCCTTTACCATAGTTATCAAATTGTTATCATACTGCTTTATGCTTTCCTCTGTCCATCTCATGAGAACACATGCAAAGACAAGGAAGAAAGAAATGACAAAAATTTCTGGTGTAGTTGACATCTGATCTGAATTCTGATTACAACCTGCAGTATCATTTAACTAGAAACAAGACCTAAAATCTCTCTAGAGAATATATGACTGCGATTTAGCTAACTGACATCTGCATACTCTACATAAATATAGCTGAAAGAACATTTCCCTGGCAGTTACAAGCCTGACTGATAAAGTAAGTAGTTTGAATAGTGAGGCTTCAGGTGGCTCATTACATCTCACTTGACAACTCAAATATTTTTTCCCTAAATCTCAAACCAGTTTCTACATAAACTCTGCACTATACACAGTCAAGTTTTGCAACCAACATGGGAGGAGAGGTCTTGCCATAGAACCATAGAATCATGGAATAGAATAATAGAATCATGGAACCAGTAAGATTGGAAGAGACCTTTAAGATTATCTGGTTCAACCATCACCCTATCACCCACTATCACCCTATCACCCACTATCACCCTATCACCCACTATCACTCAACTATCACCCACTAAACCATGTTCCTAAGCACCACGTCCAACCTTTCCTTAAATACCCCCAGGGACAGTGACTCCACCACTTCCCTGGGCAACCCGTTCCAAATGCTGTATACTCTTTCTGGGAAGAAATGTCTCCTCATTTCCAACCTGAACCTCTGCTGGCACAACTTGAGGCCTTTCCCTCTAGTCCTATCACTAGCTACCTGTGAGAAGAGGCCGAACCTCAGCTCCCCACAACTTCCTTTCAGGTAGTTGTAGAGCAGTAAGGTCTCCCCTGAGCCTCCAGACTAAACAACCCCAGTTCCCTTAGCCACTCCTCACAGGACTTGTGTTCCAGGCCTTTCAGCAGCTTTGTAGCCCTTCTCTGGACTTAGCCATGTTGAGCCTCATCCCATTGGCCTCTGCCCATCTATCTATCCCATCCAGGTCCCTCTGCAGTGGCTTCTTAACCTTTGGCAGATCAACACTTCCACCACAACCTGGTATCACCTGCAGAATTACTGACGGTGCACTCAATTCCCGCATCCAAGTCATCAATAAAGATATTAAAGAGAATGGGCCCCAACACCGACCTGGGGAACTTATCTTTGAAAAATACACCCAGAATACATGCATTACACTGTACAAGTACTGAGGGGGCAGAAATGCTTCAAATATATCCAGTCCAGCTTATAAAACTGTATTTTTCCAGAGGGGTTCCACAGTTCATCTTCTATTCCATATTTTGCAATGAAAACTACAACACATCAAAACAGGTATCAACAAACACAGGGTCATTTCATTTATATATAAGTCAACACAAACAGCAGGAAATTCAAAATTGTACAAAAGTAGAAATCACTGGAAAAACCTGCTTAAATACTGAAACCTCTTTATGTTTTTATGGAAGGTTATCACAACAATCATCAGACATCTCTGAGCAGAGTCAGTTAGAAAGAAAGCTGTTGAACAGACCTTCTGCACTTCACAAATCAGGAACAAACTTGTTCAAGCAATTCCAGATAGAGAAAAGGCATTTCAAATCAACACCTTGGGTCTTGCTAGAAAAAGAAAGGGGTTAAAATAAAGGAATACTCAGAATAAAAGTTAGTTAAAGGAAAACTTGAGAGTAGATTTATAGTGAGCACTTGTAAAATTACAGAATGATGCACTGCTAAACTATATAAAAATCTACATAAAAAGAGGCTTATGATAAAGACACTAGGACACTAGGAATTATTAGCATTTTTGTAATACAACTGAACAGATCCAGTTTTTGAACAGATTATTAATGGATTTGGGATAAATCATTTCATTTTCTAAATTAAATACATATGAAATATAAAATAAACAAAAGTTACTCTCTCAAATAGAAAAAAAAAAACAGTCGTATGCATTTTAGAATGAGTAGCAACTGCAGCATCTGCACTCCACCAAGCTGTTACTCAGTTTTTATAAAATTAAGAGATAGATTAAGGAGCTTTAATATGATAATGCATTAATATAATAGCACATTTTGTTTCAATATCACTACAGGACAACTTTTAAAGTGCAAAACAAAATTAAGTTGTAACATAACCTGATTAAATCTAATTTGTTAAATCCCTTTTAGGTAAGTTTGCAAACTCTTTTCTGCCACCATCAGTTGTTTTGGTTGCTAGTTAGTAACAACATTATCACTACTGCAAGGAAAGGTGAAGCCACAGGAACCACTATGGTGCATAGTGAAAATATGTGCTTTCAGCAAAGAGCTGCTTAAATAGATTGAGGGTAGAACTTTTGGACAGAAGAAATCTGTCCAAATAAACTGGATATGAGCCAAATATTGCAATCCTCTAATTTTCTCAAAAGCTTCCAAATTTGTGTCTGTTATAGTTACTTTCTTGTATTAATGTGATCAAACCAATTGGTAGGATAACTAGTTGGGAAACCAACTAGTTAAAAACCATCAAAAATTTATCTTCTGCATTTCACTGCTTCTCACAGATAATGAAATTGACTGGGTTAAAAAACATCAGATGCATCAGAAGTTTAAAAAATGTCACCTTTTTTGCTTTGATACTCCAGAATAGTTCCTCAAATTTCTACACTAGCAAAGTCAGTGTGTGTGGCAGTAACAAAAACTTCTCATGTAACTGCCCCTCAGACAGCAGAGAACCCTTTGTACATGAGGAGCTATGACACTTCCCTCTTTGTGCAAAAATCCTTTTTTTTTCTTTTGTTTTTTTTTTTTTCTTTTGTTTTTTTCCAAACTCATTAGTTAATCAAAATCACTTCCTTGATTGAGAAGGGCCTCGAGGATTGGCACATGGGAAATGGTGCTGGGGTAGAAATTAGCTACCTGAGGCTGGAGGTGGCAGGACTGCTGTTGGCAGCAGCTTTAAGCATTTGCCAAACTGCACCTTGTGGTAAACCCCATGAGACATCCCAGAAGATCAAAGGATTTGTTGATGTCAAAAGGGTCTGATCCTGCTGTTCACAGCTTCTCTTGCACTCATTACATGCTTATCTGGCCTCGCAGAGGAGTGGTTAATTTTTTTGCCAGCAAAATAACATTCAGGATAAAAAAGTGACAAGCAGTGGAGTTGGCACAGGAGAAACAGGAAGAGTGCCTGGATTACAGGATGTGAGAGAGGAGGCCCAGAAGAAAGTAGCAAGCTGTTAGGTGAACTCCAAGGTGTGTCATGAAACCTCATGCTTCAAGACCTAGGTTAAAATTGCCATTTGAACAATATATTATTTCTGGCATACAAGTCTTCCACAGACATGAAACAAAATAAGTGAGCTTCATTTATATACAGATTTTAAAACTGTAAAGAGGAACAAGGTCAGCATCAATTCCCTCGATCCCTTATTGTTGTGAAGTGCAAACTGCTTTTATCTTTTAACACTTGAACTGATTAATATGACTAGTTAAAATTAATAGCCTCTATGGGATGTAGAGATAGAGATATATGTCGAATATATGTTGAATATTAAAGTATGAAAAATCAGTGAGAAATGAGCAGGCTATCCCCCCAGACTCTGCAGAACTCACAGCTTTTATTTACCAATTCTGAATCATGGTTCCCAGCCTCATGTCCAAGCTACCAGCTGTGTGTCAGACACTAAGATATCTTTATTTGCAACTGTTCCTCGTTTGTGCTTCATTTTCAACAATACTTTTGGACTGACAAAAGATAAGATAAACAAACTTTTATGTGGGAAAGGAATTTGCAGGTGGCTTTGCCCTGCTTCCCACGTCCTTGTATTAGAGATAATGAGGAAACAAGCTAGAGACAAGTGCATGGAGAAGCTAGACCAATTATAAGTTGTTATCGGCGCATGCTGTAGTTAGTTGCCTATATATACTCTGTGAGAACCTGCAATAGAGGATGACGATTATACTCGCATCGAGGTTGCATCGTTACTCTGGTCCGTTTCCCTTTCCAACAACACTTTTATATTTAGTCACAACACACCCTCACCTCCCACCCCCACTCCCTCGCCCCACCCCCCCACCCCCCCCCCAGAAAAAAAAAAAAAAAAGAAAAAAGAAAAAAGGGGAAAAAATAGAAAGTTCATGGCTGGCACTGCTCTTAGACAACTTAACCACTACATTTATTATTCCCCCCCCCCCAGTATAACCCAAAATATCTTGTTTTCATCCTGGGTCATACTGCTGAGAGCTCAGAATTTCTATAAAATACATTTACCATGAATCCATTTAGATGAATTGTAAAATGAGGTCTTAGGATTCAGTGGCACAAAATGACAGTCACATGCTGAAATGAATTAACCTCACTGGCTTGGATGTAATACACTGTGTCTTTAAACATTCATTTCTACATTCCTAGAATTATTTAAAAAGAAAAACTCCTAAGATGTCCTGAGAGTAAAGGAGGGGACTGAAAGAACCAGAGCTCCTCGCTCTGGTTTTGAATTCTTAGTGATCTTAGCAAATCACTAACTCATTCTTCACTTTCTGCTTCATAAAATGGAGAGAAACTTGATATATATCTGTCACTTTTAATATGAAAAGCACTTTAGAGAAGCTTTTTGACACAGGATGAAAGATTGTACTTTGTCATACAGAGTAGCTGTATTACCTGACATGCTCATTATACATTGTCAGAGAGCAACAATTTTCAGCATATTTTCCTCTTATTATTCCTCACTCTTTGGCTGCATTCAGTAATTACGGATGGAATTTTGCAGATTGCTTTAATGATTTAGGAAAGTAATTCCCTCAGAAATCCATGCAAACCTGTTCCTCAATTGTTTAGATATGTTTTAAAGAGTCTTAGAGTGGATACAGTATTTTTTGTAATGCAGTCTTCTAAGTCCATACAATTGCAAAAATAGGAATCATTATTACTTAAAATCTCTGATATTTCTCATTATTATAAATGAAGAAGAATCTAAATTAATTATTTTCCCTGTCTGACGTCACTAAACACTACACACATGACTACAAAAGCATTCACTTCACAAACACAATTATTTGTGATTTCTGAGCTAACCTATGCTTTTGGGTCACCACTCAGAGCCAGTTCTGCTTCTTCTTCCTGTTTGTTGTACAGGCTGCACAGAGGCACACAGATAAAATGACCACATTGTGAACATTGCATGATCATTTTTGCTGCACACATTACCCCAGCTCCCCTGGCTGTGCTTAAAGCTATTGGAATTTCTCTAGTGAATCAGAATGATTTTTGGCACACTTCAGACTCACTCTCCTTCAGCAGAAATTGGCCTGCCTATTTTAGAAACAATCAGAAAACACCAACCACACATTTATTTGACTACCTGACCTGCCCTTCAAAACAGTCATTACCATGCAGAATAATAACATTCTGCAAAGAGAAAAGTGCCGTTCTCAAAAGCAGTGAGTGCTTTTGGGAATGATTTCAGCATGCCAAACAATTCTTTTCAGCCAATGAACTGACATCACTCCTAAAAATGCTTTGTTCTATGTCAGTGAATATTACGCCCAGACACACTAAACAAGGAGACTGCATAGCTACTTGAGGGGCACAGCCAGACAAGACTGCTATCCCACTACTCATCTGCCTCTTCCACATTGCCAAGTCCTAGGACCTTTATTAAAAACACTACTTGGGTTATGCAATTTGCCATACTCTGCCCCTTTCCTACTACTGACTTGAACATAGTGTCACACTCGTGTGTAGAGGAAGGGAAAAAATGCTTCTCTGCCATAGACTTTCACATGAAGTTGAGCCAAAATACACAAGTTGTCAAAAATCTTAGAAAATTAATGGCTCCTTGTCTTTCTATTTCTTCAGTTCCTCATGCCAGAAAACATTCTGATTTTCCTCAAAAGGAAAGTCAAAGTTAGCCAAGTGCAAAAGATTCCAAAGAGACTTCTAACAAGCTGGCATCTCCTCACATGTGCTACATCAGGGAGCACTATGGGAAAACTGCTGTAAAATAACATGACAAAACAGTAGGCTGGAAACAGCTGGGAAAGGGCTTCAGGACATCTCTGCTGAGATCCCCACCTGAGGCTACCTTGTGCATATCAACATACCCAATGTTTAATTTTATTCACATGCAGTGAACATTGCCTGTATATAACAAGATGTTCCAGATTCCAGACTTATTCCAGGAAGCAATCATTTCCAGAGGCATACAGCAAAACAAAGATCTGGAAGAAATTTGGAAATAGTTTAGACATTGCTGTCTGCCCTTTTAACCAACAGTAAATCATGAATACAAAACAAACAAACAAATAAACAAAAAAGCAAATAGCTTGAATCACCCATTGAACTACGTGATCACTATATAAAACATTTGGAGGTATTTAGATGAAGCTTCCAAATTGTATTTTGGGGATCAACAAATGTATTTTGGAAAAAAAAAGAAAGAAAAAGAAAAAAAAAGAAAAAAAGGACAAGACAATACCAATACCACACTATTTACAGTGAATACACAGTGCAGAAAAATGTTATACAGAAGTGTAATTAACTCTCATTTGTGGATATCCAAAATAGGAAACTAAATACATCACTGTATTGCTGCTTGGCAAATAACCAGCACGCTGCAGGACAGGCTACAATTGTGTGTTACGTCTGAGCGTGATGTAATTAAGTGTTGTAAAGCAGAATGAAGAAACATTAAACAAAACAAAATATTCCCTCTCCCCACTGGCTTTTGTTTCTTTGGGACTAAGGATGGTTTTCTGGTTGCTGATTACCCTTTTGGGGGAGTATTATCCTAGTAACCAGAAAAAAAAAATCTGTATTATGTCTTTTGGCTTAAATTTTTCAGGTACTTTCAGAAGTCCTACCTGACACTTTTAGTGCTAGAAAATACTGTATAGGCCACAGATCAACTTAATGCATTTTTCTTTCTTTCTTTCTTTCTTTTTTTTTTTTTTTTTAATTGAACATCCTAAGATTATTACCTTATAATTTTGCCTCTTTGCTTCCTTTTAAAGATATACCAAAGACAAAATCCTTTCCTTACAGTAAATTTTTGCACTTAGGCACTAAGGAAAGTGTACACATGACACAGGGATGTGTGCACTCTGAGTATCAGAGTATCATGTTTTAAATGAAGTAGAACAAGATGAAAGCTTGTGAGAAAATAAAATAAAATAAAATAAAATAAAATAAAATGTCAAACTCAATTGTGGCAGGAATGCTGTGATCTTAAATATGTCAGTATTGGCAAAGACCACAACAAAAAGTACAGCCTCCATAATAGTATTATGAAGTACATCTTTTCTATGCATTCTAAAATCCTTTCATGATAATCAAAATAAACCTAAAACGGAACAGAGGTAGCTCTATGAAGAGTGCAGAAGTGCACTGTAAAACTTTAAACATACTCAGTGCAAAGATACAGTTGGAATAGCAACTTTTAAAATTATATTTAGCCATTCTACAGAATACACAATAGTTTGTAAAATCCAGCGTCTGCTATATTATGCTAGGAGTTCATCTTGTCTCAAAATTTCTATTGAACAGCTGAGGTTTAAGGTTCAGTAAAAAAAAAAAAATACTATTTTCTGCTCAATTTAGAAAGTAAGAGCAACTCTCTTGAATAAAAAACACACACACTGGGGTCAAGGTAATTTTACAGTGTGCTTTTTCTTTGTATGGCCATATGGATGCTATATACATGTTATATACTCAAGGGGCAATAGAAGGTTTAAAGAACATATGTTCACAAATAATGCTGAGTTGGCACCCATGTCCTCACTACAGCATACAGCAATATATTCTAATTTTGTACTTATGATTTTCCTTACTTTTTTTTTTTTTTTTCCAAGATCTAGAAAGCACTTAAAATTACTTAGGAGTTTCAGAGAGCTTTATAATCAGGGTATTTCAAGAAATACACTGCTAGAAGCACCTCATGGCTTTCAGTCAGTTTTGGTATGGTAAATCATACTTTTATTTATGCTCTTCAAAGTAAATACAAAATCAAATTTCATATCTATAACTATAAATATTGGTTAAATCTAGAATTGCTATACAAGCTTCTTAGTATTAACACTTCACATTTATTATGATACTATGTTAATTCATGCCAGATGGAGACTATTCAAATGTTCATGACTTGTACTTGTCATGAACATATGTTCCTGGAATAATGGAGTGGTTTCTTAGCAAAAAAACATCCCATATTTAAAGACCTATGATGAGCCTCATAAAAGAAAAAAACATAAACAGTGAAGGGCACAGCTGGAAAAGTAAAAATTCAGGATATTAACTGCCTAGAGGGTTATGGAGGTTAATGGATTCTTTGCACATTCCTTGCTGTATTCTGGGCAGAGATCTTTAATCTATTCTAACCAGCAGAAGAACACTTTATACATTCTGATTGCTCCATATCAGAGCATTAGTTTTTGTACATTCATGACTACTACTTCCAGCACACGGGCAAGAAAGCCAAAAATACTGCACAACATAAGGACTTCAAAATATTGCATTTAATTTCAGTGCCTCCCTTGTAGAAATGAATAAGGTGAATATGCTTATGTTTGGGAAGTGTCAATTAAAGCACTTGAATATAGAGTTAAATTTTGGGACTTGTTACTATAAACCCCAGAAAGGCACGGTTAAGTATGATAAAGACTTGCTCTCACAGTCCTTTTTTTTAATTAATTAAGCTCTGAGAGATAGGCATTATAGAATTATTGTATTGTATTTTATTTTATTTTTAAGTATCCTTCTTCATTAGAAAAATAGATTTATCAGCTTGTTGCCATAAAATCTTTGAATTACAAGCATGGTTCCTCTTCCCTACTTATGTGTCTCATCTCTATTACCAAGGTTAACTTACACACCTGAACACATCATTTTCAATACAATGAAATAGTTGGTCTTGATTTTTGCCCCAGATTGCAAGGTATCTCCAATTAACTTTGTCATATGTAGGCTGGTTCCTGACTGTGAAAAGATTATCTGTCTAGTTAAATGCTTATTTTTTTCCCCTTTGAAATAGACAAAGACTGAACTACTACTGTTAGCATGATGAAAGGGCTCAGAACAACTTCCTCAAATTTTGTCAAAAATATATAGAAAAACTAACTTTCATCCTGTAATAATTAGAATGCACAGAATTTCCAAACTGTTTGTACATATGCTGAAGTGTGAAGATTTCAAAAAAGAGAACTGTGAATTGTGGATTAACTTTGAAAAAAGGCAACAGATCTGAAAATGGTACATGATAGATGGAGAACCAGCTGACAGGGGAGAAGTAGGAAAATCCATGCAAAAAAGAATCACACAGTCCAAATGGATAGAAAAGGAATGGCATTAGTGGTTACAAAAATACATTGAGAGAAAAAAAGAAAAAAGGAAACTCACAAAAAAAAAAAAAAAAAAAAAAAAAAACCTCCAAGACACGGAAGTCACTTAGAAGGGGAAGAATGGGAAATGAAATGTGTAATGGGAAAGAAAAAAAAAAAAAAAAAACAACAAACAAACAAAAACATGTTTATTTCAAAAAAAATAACATTAAATTAACAGGACAGGTCACACTGCATGACAAACCCAGTT
The DNA here is from genome assembly GCF_011077185.1 of Oxyura jamaicensis. NCBI lineage: Eukaryota > Metazoa > Chordata > Aves > Anseriformes > Anatidae > Oxyura > Oxyura jamaicensis. Next base: position 5,335,519 of record NC_048896.1, read on the forward strand.
TTAAGCCTTAAATTTCACATGTGCAACGATTTTAGTAATCACAGAAGCAATATTTATCCTTACAGTAACGGACTTCCGTCACCTCTAATAAATACATTAGAAGGAAAGACTTGTTTAAAATACTGAAACAAAGAAATCCAACAAAATTCCAAAGGTACTGTCAGAGGCAGATTTCATGAGAGGAAATTACCCTTTACATAGCTTGTTCTGCCAAAGCACAACTCATGCCCAGGTGCTGGATTGTGCAGTGCCCTTCCCAGCACACTGCCCCAGGCTATGCAGGAAAGGCAACCTGTGCAGGAAACCTAGCAAGCTGGCATGTGAGCAGTCAGTTGTATTTAAGGTTCCTGTAGTCAGTTACCTGACAACATTATGCCAGCAAGACTTCATTTCATTTTTTCCTGCTGGGGAAGGAGAGAAAACAGGGAAAAGCAAAACTGAAGAGAAAAAGATGCAAGCTGCTGGTGCTGTATTGGCATGTAGGAGTGTTTTGAGCTCACACTGTGTCCACAGGAGAAGCTCACACTTCCACAAAGACTGTCCTATAGTCAGCCTCATGGGAATACAGATTGTATGGTGAACTAACCTTGTCTCTCTCGTCTCTTGTGTTTTTTCCCACAAACCACACTACAATTTACTGTGATAGTCACCTCAAAATAGAGATCCATACCTAACACATTATACACAGCAAATTATAATTCAGACCAAGTAGATTATTAAACTATCAGACTGATGTTTTCAGGGTATTAGGAAACTAATCAAACTAGTTTCTTTAAGAGTTATTCTCACTCAATGCACCTGTTTATTCTTCCTAACTGACTGTCAGAGATTAGTTTCCAGAAAGGAGACACTGGCTACAGTTGTGTTTACATTTCAGAGACTCCACAAATTCATTTGATTAATTTAATCATTTCATAGTTTAAGAATATGAACCACCTTTTTGGCTGCTCAGGGCCAGGATACTGTCCATTTTGGAAGGGCAGATGAGAAAAAGAAAAAGACAGGAAATAAGGACTTGAAGAAACTGATTTTGAATTATCATGACCGAATGAGCTTCTGCAGTACTGAAAAGACTGTTATAATACTTATCAAGTTATGCCAGTAGTAATGGCAGCATGTTTCCCCCTCTATGCTGACTCAATGTGCATAGAAAATGAAAACCTGTTGGATGAGATAATAAAATGTGCATGTGTTCTGCCTGATAGCAGAGCCCTGGTGATAATCCCATGAATTCCCAAAATATGTCCCAGCATGATTCAAAGAATCAGTATTACAGCATGCACAGAAAAAAAAAAAAAAAAAAAAAAAAAAAAAAAAAAAGCCCAAACCTCAAGCCCCCCAAAAAACAGGTAAAAACCTACACACAAATGTTTATTTCAGAAAAAAAAAAGCTAAAAACAGACACCAATGAAGCAAATATTCATCCTTCAGTCAAATATAACTTAAAAATCCCCATCATTCAACAAAACACACAAATTTTAATTTGTACCTGTCATATATGCTTTGTTTACAAGCACTGAGAAATTATTGCCAAGCCATATACTTTTCCGTGGCTGTGGTATTTTAGATGTGCTCTTCAATGCAAGGAATAGTACTGTTACAAACCCTAAACATAAACATTTCCTCATATGATGAGAGCTGATGATGTAGAGAAAAGAACTGAGAGATGTGATTTTTTTGTTCTTCTGTATATTTATCCCTTACTTCAAAAATGGCTGCTGTTTGTTTTTAGTCTTCTGAAAGTGGGTAAAATTACAGAAGGAAATGTTGAAAATATTTTGTATAGTTGTTAGAACTGGTGAACCAAGGTTATTTATGCCTAGGATATGCATGTGTTCACACATAAGGCATACGTATATACAGGAATATATAGATATAAAGATAGATATGCACAGATTTTTTAAGTAGATAGTGCTATATTTTTTGTTATGAGACATAAATTTTTGAAAAATATCCAAAAACTACTGTTAGAAACCAAGCAGAAAGGGGAATACACCTTTTTTTTTTTTTTTTTTTTTTTTTTTTTCCCCAAAATGATTTGTTCAATTGTTTTTTACTACAGACTATTTAACTTGCTCTTCCCTTTGGTGATGGAAGACACATCAAAAACTGACAGGTATTTTAAAGTGTGATCTGTACTACACTTGAAGTTTGAACCTCCAGTCAAAATCATTGGACTCTGACCTACAATTGTTGCTATTCCCAGATGTGTCAAAATTCAGCTCTGCTAGAAGTATGTGGATTCTGCTAAATTCAAAAATAAGACAAAAAAGTTCTTCAAGGCAAAAAAATCCTAGAAAACCACAATGCACATGAACAATCCAAATAGAAATGTATTCTCATTTTCTCATCTCACCAGTACATCTCAGCAGCTGTAAGTCCCTCTGCCTTGAAAATGTCTATTTTAGCTGTGCAGTTTTCAAATATTTTACCCTTGAATGAGTGATGTATTCCTTAACATTTTTCTTGTTCCTATTCCCAGACTAATTCCCAGATTCACCCTGAAGCTGCTGGGAAGTGGTCCCACTTTTGCCCAAATGGATCTCTTTCATCTCCCCAGAAAATGAAATTTCTGCCTTTTATTTTTTTTAATTTTTAATTTTTTTTTAATGGCACCTTGGCACCTTTCAAAAGCTGTTTTTTTTTTCTATCTACTCCCATAAGTAGCAGGAGATACACTGAGTATCCCAGACTCTGGGTACACTGAGCCTGCCTGAGTACAGGTTGTTCTGGAGTGTTTAACATATTTGAGGAAAAACTTACAAATCAATGCTTCTTGAGTCATTTCTATTGACCCTCCAACAACATTCTTCCAGGTGTTTTCTGCCATTGCTGAACATCAAGATTGCACCAAAAGAAAGGTATTCCAAAGGACAAACCTATCAGAAATCAAAGTACTTTATAGAGAGACATAAAACAAACCCTATACTCCAAATCTAAAATGGTACATCTTCCATCATCTATTCAGTGAGTAAATCACAGTAATTAACAATATGAAAAGGAGCAAAAGGATTCTCTGCACTTTATGTGAAATAGACTGCCCCTACTTATTGTTGTTTTTATTTTGTTATTCAGTGAATAATATTTTACTACAAACACTTGCCCAGATTAAGAATGTCTCAAGCTACATACTTACCGTTTCGAACCATGACTCCCCTAAGAGAACACATCGAGAGTACATGATGCTAATTAGCTGTATGGCATTATATCCCAATCCTGTATTCAGTACACCACTGCTGCTGCATTACCAGTGCCTATTCCTTCAACTTCTTATGAAAAGGATCTGCACTTAATCAATCAGGAGCATATTATTTTCCCATGAGGGAAAAAGACTCATGTAATGTGCCAGTCTTAAGTGAACACCACTAAAATATTCATGCACTGCTCTTTAAATAAGCATTTCTTTTATGTTCATTTTATCCCACTGTCATGTGAAACTGCAAGACGTTTTGTTTGGCTGTTTTTTAAAAGAGTGCAAACTCTGAGTGCAAACTCTGTTTTTTCAAAGAGTGCAAACTCTGTCCAATTCCTAAGCCCCTGCAGCCCATTCATCCAATTAAAAAACTGCAGAATGAAAACAGAAAAAGCACTTTGCAGAGCTTCAGAAATATTGTGTCTCAGGAAGGCTGCCTGCAAAAGGTGAACAAATCCATTGTGCAAACTGGTGCATTCCAATAGAATAAAATTGCTCCTCAAAGTCTCTTTATCCAGCATGGATTACTGACTCCTGATAGCTGTAGGTTAGCCAAAGGTAGAGTCTATCAGAGGCAGGAAAGCTCTTATTACCTTTTATTATAACACATTCTCCTCCCATAATCTATTAAAAAAAAAAAAAAAAAAAAAAAAAAAAAAAGCCCCTAGGAGCTCATTCATTTATACAACTCTTCTCTGCCTTTCAGTTTCAATAATGCTGAATACAATTCAGTACTCTTTTCAGCCCACTGTAGTTTTCACATGTGTTCACATGCTAAATATTCCTAAAATGCCGTTGGGAAAGACAGTGCCATTTATTATTTCAGGTGCTTGGGAACCGCATCTCTTGCATTTACCTGGGAATATTGTTTCAGACAGTTCTGCTAAAACCTGCAACGTTACCACCCTATCACACTAAGTAAAATTTATTATCATGCAAAGTGCCGTGTGATACCCATTTATATATATTAGTAATATAAATAAATAGCAGAGGAAGACACTGTTAAAACTAGGCTGACAAGCAATTGCTAAACACTGAGTTTTTGTGATTACTGAACTTGAGGAAGGTCACAGGAATAACTGTAACTGTAGAAGACTAATTATGCGCTGCTTCCTACTGACTGAAAACAGTAATAGTGTTTGATTGTCCAGATTTCAGACAAACACATGCAGTCTTCCTATTCAAAGAAATAAGTGAGCTGCACTACGTCTGTTTTTTCACTTCTTCTTCTTTAAAAAAAAAAATAAAAATCAGAAAACCAAAGAAAATCAGCAACTCTTTACATATCCCATTCTCTAACACATTCACTCATTTTTGTTAATCCTAACATTGATTCATTCCTTTGCTTCTCTAGGATGCCCACAAATTAAAGCAGGGACCACTCCAAAATGACTTCACATTTAGACTTATTTGAATGAACCCTAATTAGTGTATGTGATGTAAAGTATTTTGCAGATTAATCAACTGTAGAAGTTGATTGCTACATGCAGTGGGTTTGTATCACTTGGATCATGCTTGGACACCTAGATTTTCCACTGTGGTTAGGAAGTGTTTCTAAGAAACATGTTCACATGATTTTTGCTATTTAGAAAATAAATTTTGCTTATTCTCACATGAGATTTATGTACCACCATACTCTAATGATCTAACTTGAGATGTGGGATAGTAAAACATTTGCCAAAATAAATCATATCCAGATATGAAATAATAATAATAATAATAATAATAAAACACACACATAACCCTACACACACACACCTTCAAGGCTTTAAATGTACTAATTATCAACAAAAATGTCAATCAGAAGCCTTTAGTTCTAATTCATATTTAAAAAACAAGATTTGTGGCAAAGCTTATTGCAAAACTAATGTGAGAGGAATAAAATCCCTGTGGTCCTATCTGTATTCTTCACAAATTTGTTCACAGAGATGTCACACACTGGTGAGGAATGCCTCTTTTTTTGTTCCAGTTTATTAGTACAAGTTTTAACCTTGTATTCAAGAGCCTTTTGTAGCCTCTTAGAAACCAATTCTATTTTAAGTACATAAAAATGAAATGGAGCATTGAAAATATATTTTCTCATGCTTTTTTTTATGCAGTATATCATGACCATTTAAATATCAGACAATGTTTTTAAATTAGTTTTCTAATTGGCAATTACTAAACCCAAAGCATTTATTACAGGAAAGATTAAGTCAAGAACTAGCTCAATTGAATTATTATTATTACAGATTGCTGTTGAAATTTGTCATTATTTTCTATTAACAGAAAGAAGGCAACTGTCTTACCAGTGTATTATAATTATTTATTTTATACACATGTCTAGGTTAATATATTTCACAATTTAATCTAAATATATACTAAAACATTTGGATGCTTTCCCTGAACTCTGTCATGACCGATTATGAAAAAATGTCAAAAAACACTACGAAGTCAATCTTATATTCTTATTTTCTGTATTCTGGCACAAGATGAATAATTAATCACTCAAAATCATTTGTTAATTTCTGAATTCTAAATGCTCTTATAATACATAAGGAGGAATATATATACATACATATAAATATTTGATTTATAGAAGTTTCTTTCTCCATGTATTTGATCAAGTCCCTGTTTGTCCATGCATCACTAACCACCAAAATAAACTTAGAATATCAGTACCAAATAAGATGTCTTTTGAATAGACCTTAAGTTGTTATAAATAAATATATTTACTTAGATTTATACTTCAAGTAACTTTAAACACATATAGCTGAGAATCTCTTTTTCATATCAATGAGTACTGTTAAACTTTAATTCTATCCAGATATATATGAGAGAAAATAATAAATCTTCATCTTCAAATAGAACAAATTAGATGAAAACAAATTACAAATTAAATGCTTATTTATTTGTTCACTGTTAAAAAAGGATTCCTCATTAAATGAGGCAAATTATAGCTAAATTAACTCCATTAATATTTTTGATACTATGACAGTAAGTCAAATGAACATAGTGAGTTATAACAAATAACTAAAATTTCAAGCAAAGCATTCATTAAAATAATATTTGCTGTCAAAGGATTTAGACTGGCAAATCAAACACCTGCCCAAGCTCGTAGTGGTTAAAGAACACGCTCTATCAGCACATAGCTGATGGACAGTACTGAATTAAATCCTTAAGATAGCTGCTTTCTGGAATGAACTGTTAAGTGTTTAAGAAGTAAATCTTCTTTTGAACACCTAGAAAAAAAGATTTGCCTACCTTATTGTAAAATTAATGACCTGCACAATTTAATTTGTTAATGTATGGAATCCTCAAAGCCATAGATTTTACTGTCTTTCACTAGAACTGTAGAAGAATACTTAATAAGAAAGCATGGCTATAAATATTAAAAATAAATAAATAAATAAAAATTGGATATCAGCTACTAACTGACATTATAAAATAATGACTTCTTTCCAACCAGGAAGACCTTATGACTTCCTAGACTTCTGGGATGGGTACTCAGTGGATAGGGTCTTCAGAGGTGACAGCAAAGCAGAAACAAGATGATATACTTAATTGTATTCAAAAAAGTGCGATCACCTCCAGCACCTCACAGCAAGCACTGTTACAGTATAAACTCCATCAAGACTAAAAGGGTTATCTATTCTATTATTTTGACTCACAGTTTGAGTTCATGCTGGAAATCAAAAATTTTGACCATCCTGTTAGTCAAATTTAGCACAAGTTAGGATGAAACAACCAGATCACCAGCTAGGGAAGTTTGTACATACTACGTGGAAAAAACTGGCCTGAAGTTACTGCTGCCCCAGAAGCTGTACAAATGTAATCACTAGCCTTGCTTTTTTTCCAAAAAAAAAAAAAAAAAAAAAAAAAAGGTGGTAAATTTGACAATCTTGTCCATGCTCTCAGTTCTCGTTCCTATTTATCCTGGCCTTAATGTAGCACCAATACAGGGATTCATTTAGTACAGCACACATAAACCCAAATGCAATCCTATCTTATTAGGGCAGAATACACACATCCAAATAAAATTGTTCAAAAGCTCCAAAAAACTGTGTCATCAGTTACTTATTTACTTTGGCATAGGAATATTTTTGGACATGGACTCAAAAATTTATAAAATATATATATATATATATATATTTTCCAAAAGTACATCAGCATTCTCTCAGTATATTCTCTCTCTTGTAAATACTATGTCTAGCTATGGGACATGGCAACATTCCAGACTCCTGTCAGTCTGCAGTACTGGTCACAGGAGAAACATTTACTTGGACTACTGAAGTACATTCTTAGCAAGTAACTAGATTTCTTTGGGTACTGGCTTTTATGCATTATTTTAAAATCAGTGTAGCTAGATTAAATTAGTTTGGGAATAGAAGAGATAATGCATATCATACAAGTGTGAAATTCTACATTACTAGAAGAATTTCACTTGATCCACAGTAATTCCTCAGTCCCATGTTGTAAGAAGTATATGGGTCCTCCACTTTGTCCCTTTGCTGTGATATTATTTCTATCCTCAACTTTTGCTTGCAGCCTCTGAAAACAGCTGAGTTAGGAATGTGCCAAAGAAAAAGGATCATGTGCAGAAAGTGCTAAAAGTAGAATAATAAAATTTAAATTTGACAGATAACTTTTACATATAGAAACATTAACATGAAAAATAAAAAGATAAAAGTGATTGAAAATACCCTCTCCTCCATCCAGCCCGAGATAGATTTATTATCTGATTATCTGATAGAAGAAGAAAAAAAGTATCTTATTGTGTGAGACGAACAGGAAATTTTAGATATTCTTGTTAAATACGGATTTTTTCCCTTTGTGAAAAAAAAATCTTGGAAGTTGGGCCTATAATATTGTGGCAGTTATATGATGCTGAGCAAAAAAAGAACAATATGTGTGTTACCACATAGCTTTCCTCTCTTTCAGCTTAGGCTTCCTTTAGCTTTCTAGGGCTCCATACAGCTGACTTCTATTTCTCAGTCTGATGAAAAGGGGATTCTTCTGCTACACACAAGCCCATTTTCGCTATCAGAATGTGCAGCAAGTCCCCTCCTGACATCTTACACTCTCTTCATATTCTGAAAGGGAACGTCAGGCTACAAGATTGTATGCACCAAGTCATTACATTTCCTTTTTCTGCACCTACAGGTTGGAAGAAGGTTTATGTAGCAACAACAGTCTGTTTTTCTTTGGATTGTTTTTCTTATTTATTTGTGTTGTGTTACTGCCACAGTGACTTAATTTGTGCAAGTGACAGTATTGTCTCACCCACCTTCCTGCTGCCAGCAGGAAAGGAATTAAAGCTTGGCACTGTTGTCTGCTGGTGAGTTTGTAAGACTAAACACTTTATTTAACTCAATTTTATTCTTTCTGTTTTATTCTTTCTGTTCTGTCCTCTAGGATTGGCATTAATGCCCCCCCCAGATGAATGAAATGCAGTGTTCCAAAACTACTTATTTGCTATGTGATTTATTTGGTACATAAATGTTTTACATTCTTCTTTACCTCTAAGTTAGCTATTCACCATTTTTTAAGGGAAACAAACAAAAAAGTTATGTACTACACAGTGTTAAAAGTCCCTTTGAAACAGAAGAAGAAAGAACGTGTGGAGAGAGGGGGAAAGGAAGATTTCACTCTGCAAATTTCTTGGATGCTTTGAGGTCACCTGGGAAACAAAAGGACTTAAATCTCCCTCTCAGTAGGCAGTTCATTTATACTGCTCATTGTCATTTCCTAGGTGATCATCATCAATTCCTTGGTTATTCTGCATAGATATTTCTTGATTTCTAACCACTGCTTTTTGAAATAAATAATTACAAATTCATGGGGACACAGAGAGAAAATATGCTGTCTTGCTGATAAAGACTCTCAAGATGGGTTTGGGGAAACCCATATCAAAAGTTCCCCATTGACTAGTATTTATTACTTTATATGTAGTGCAACAACAATTACAAGAAAATTTGCAATGGCTAACTTCAGAGTACATAGCTATTAGTCTATGAGAAACTTTTAATCTAATTCATATCATTGGATTTGAAATAGTCAAAATTGAGAAAAACTGCAAAATATTCTAATGAGCTTTATCCTTTTCCCTCTCATATAGTGAGATAATATGCTTGCTTGGACTAGACAGTAGATATGAAATGAGCTGATACTGAATGAAAACAAGCTGGTAATTTTGATCTCTTTCCTTCTCTGCTTAGTCTTGTTACCCAGTTCCCTTTCTCCATTGACTGCAATATAAGTTTAAATCAAATGTGTTTTATAAGCCTTTTTCAAACATTATGTCCCCATCACACTGTTTTTGTGTTCTCCACGACGTTCAGATTTTGATAAAGCACTGTCAACTCAACCATGCTGAGTCCAGAGAAAGGAAAAAGCCCTTCACAATGATGCAGGTGGCACTGCGGTGTGGGAGGGTAATAGTTGTTGCCATTTTCAGCCAACATAGAGAAGCAGGAGAGGAGACCATCTATGGTACTTCTACTGTTCTCCCACCAAGGGATTCTGTGCTAGCAAGGGCATTGAAATGACTGTCCTAAAGTTGATTTGACAACAGAAGAGGACAGGGATGCAGGATTTATTTCAAGTTTAATGTCTTGCATATTTGCAGCTGACAGGCTGAAGAGAACTGCACCACAGGCAGCAGAAATGGGTCAAGCGTTGGTGATGGGGCATCACACTGTGAAGAAAAGCACTCAAGGGGAGAATCTTTAACATCATTTGAAAAAGTTTAAATACAGAAATGTAATTAGAGATTGAACTGTTGCTTTGAAGGTGACATAGTAAAAAGGTTTGTTAAGGGCTAGGCAACAGACATTTAAAAAAAGAAAAGAGAATGGTTAAAAAAGAAAACTTCAGAACATCTAGGTGGTCTTGCATAAACACAGTACACATAAATAATGATCGTTTATAACATTTGTCAATGAAAAGCAGCAATTTTTCACTAATCATGTGATGAGATACAAATGGAAACATAGAAAACAAGGTAAGATGAAAAAAGTGCACTTATTAAGAATTAAATATCCCTTACTAACTTTACATTCACACAAAATATCTCTTTGTAAAAATGAATAGATAGGTTCTGATCTAATACAAAGAGCTGCCTTTATTAACTGAGAAAGAAAACATTTGGAATACTTTCAAGAGCTCAGAGCACCTAATTATTATTGTTTTTAAGCCCAAATCCAGGCAGTCCAGCAGAGGGTAACAAAAGATTCAAGGCTTTTAACAATTCAAAAAAAATAAAGATGGTAAGCCTGTCATCTTTGGCAAAGAGAAGGAGGAGGAAGATCAGCAAGACTGTTCCAAAGGCAATAATAAGACAAATTGTTAAAACTGCACTGCAGCTAGCAAGATAAAAATTATATATACATATATGTATATATAAAATAAAAAAGAACTAAGCAGGGCTAATGTGGTGCCAGTGAATAGAGGCAGTGCATTAAATGCTGCCATCTACTTGGTAATATCCCTGATCTCTGCTGCCATGCTCTAAAGCATGCACTGTCTTTCACTCTGCCAAAAGTTTCTTGCCACTGCTGTGTGGTAGTCATCCTTTTTCCTTAACATTTATCCTAACAACAGTATCTATCACCAGTTCCTGTTTTGTTATTACTAGTAAAATTGTTGTTTGATTAGACTATTTTCACTCAGGAGTTTCACAGTTACTTTTGTCAACTTGAGAAATGTTTATGAAGGGAAGATAGTCTGCGCAAATCCCTCCAAAGGCAGAAAGACGGTAAACCTAGCTTTAGGAACCAATCCAAGGAAAGGGCTTCCCCCATTTTGCTTTCTTAAAGAAGTATAAAATAAACTTCTTTCCAATAAAATTGTGAAAGTAATGGGTTTGAAATAATAACAAAGAAATGGAAAAGATTATGGAGAAAAGGTAGTATCTTAACTAAAAATGAGCCACCTCAACCTAGAATTCTAGCACTATGACTTGATAATAGATGACTTAGGACAAATACGATTTCTAAATGAGTTTCTTCTGGAAAAAAAAGTTTATCAGGTTTGAATCATATTGAAATCACATTTGAATTACAAATATTTATGGGTTTAGTTATTGAGACTGTAGACTTGATGTGTTTTTTCACTCTGCTTCAAGACTGAGGATTACTTGGTTTAAAATCACTGTGCTATTTACAATCAGTGATGATAAGACCATGCTCCAAACTCCTTTAGGCACTTAGAATAGATTTGCCTCTGGTGTGCCTGTATTCCTCCAATGGGCATTTCTCCCCATTTCAGTTTAAGAAGATGAAAAAAAATGTTTCATTTTCTGAAATGCATATGTAATAAAAATGTCCATAATAGCATAACCAGAGAGAAAGATAAAAATGAAAGGGAAAAAAAAAAAAAAAAAAAGTGTTTTAAAACACTGAACTCATTTGTTCATTCATCGGGTTTTTACTGGGTAGACAGTGGACAGATTTCTCCCATGGAAATAAGCAGACCAGGTTTCAAACTCTACTTCATAGGACAGCATAGAAGGCATAAGGAAGCCAAGGGTCTTACACAGACCCTTCTTCCCTGTCTTTTCAGTTTCCCATGAATATGCACCTATATGAAGTGCTGACTGATGGACCATTTTCTAGAATAAAGTTTCTTCTCGCTGACCAAAGCTACACAAAGAATCTCCTTGGATGGTGGATTTCCCCTTGAAAGTTCATGCAGAGGTAGACAAGCAAACTTTCCACTGCTTATGCCACCCATCAGTTTACAAAAGGGAATCTACGTTTTAATCATTTAAAAAACTTTCTGAGCAATTTCTACTCTTTCACTAGCCTACAATATAAGTAAGAAAGTCTTCCCAATACTTTTTTTTTTTTTTAAATAATTTCTTAAACCCTGATTTCCAATTCAATCCAACAATAAATCTAGTAAGAAATTTATATTACTTACTTTAAAACATGTAATTGAATGATTTAGCTTTGTGTAAATGTAATGAGCTGTTTCATAAAATCAATAACATTGTAAAGAATAAACTAAATTATTATAAACGAAGGCAATAAAGAAAGAACTCTTCTGTATTATAGGGGTGACACTTGATTAATGGATTGTTATTGCAGGTTGCAATAGAGTAGGCAGAAATACATGGATGAAATTTTTAAAGGTGCAAAGGTTTGCTGCCCAGCATGCATACAGCATGTACGCTAGAAGTCTAAATTTCAGAAACGTAGTGGAGATATTCTTACAAAAACTAGTCTGTTAGGGTGCAACTCTCAGTTTCCGTGCATGTCAGCCCATGGAAGGAAGAGCTCATCCCCTGCTCTTGAAAATGCCTCCCCTCTTGCTCCTGAGCCGAGTGGCTGATTTTGCTGAAACACAGTTTGAAAAAACACTTGCTTAAAGCCCTCCTCAGAAACACACGGACATGGAGGCAGGTATGAGGGCTCTCTGCTTATGCTTCAGACTGATAATGTTTAAGGCATCCTTTGTGCATCATACATTGCTTACCAACATTGTGCTCAAGTGAGTACCATGGCCCTTGTTACTGGTTTAAGCATGGTGCTGAGCACAGGTGGCTTCTTTGACCAGTGCTGCCTCAGATGCCATCAGTTCAGTGCACAGGCAGAAAGAGGGTCTCTGGCTACATATGCCTATGTCAATAGTGCTTACTGTCTTTAAAAGAAAAAGGAACAGTGTCCAATCTATAAGTTTGACTGGTAAGCAGTGTTCAAAGGGAACACTGTTAAAACTTACAGGTCTAAATTTCCCATGAATAAAATCTTAATAGATTCTGATACCTTCTAACCAAATACATGCTAATTTCCTTCTGTGAATGAGTAATACATTTGGAATACTGTTATTTGGGCAAATGACTGTTCTAAATATTATTTGCTAACCAACAAAATGAAGGGATAAAGCACTTACAAATGTGAACAAGCATAGTTTACTTTACACACATAATGAATTCTTCGTATCTGCCCACATAGCCATGTATCTTGAACTTTAAACATTATTTATAAAACTGAGTTCCAGATCTAAGCTCCTAGGCCAAAACAAATTCAACATTTACAAATTCTACATCTGTATTTCTTTTTTCTCCCACTAATGTACAATATACTAGAAATTTTCAAAAATGCTGAATGGTTAGTACATGTGTGGAATTTCATTTGCAAACATGCGGTGTAATTTATAATAGAAAGACCTAGTATAAATACAATAAGCAAGCACATTGCATAACAGCATTACTACCCATAGTGAAAAAAGTGGACTGGTTTATCTGTTACTTAATATTGCTGTTATAAATGTAATTTTATACTAAAGACATATGTTCTTAAACAGAACTATCCTTGCTTTACAACACCTTCAGAGTTTGAAAAGTGTGATGTTAATTACATTAAATATTTGAAAAACTGTATGAAATGCCCAGCACCTTGATTTTTTTTTTTATTCTATTTCTAGAATTGCACTTGCAACACCAAATATTACCAGTTTATTCAGTTTTCCTGTGCTTTGAAAAATCATTCTCTTTTAATAGTACTTAACAATTTTCCTTGGCCCACACCTGAATGCTCTTTAAAGAAAACTTTTTTTTTTTTTTTAATGAAAAAAATTAAAAACTGCAAATAGAGATTTCATTTATTGTATTTATTTTATTTATATATGCATACCTTTTTAGATTAGGGGAATATCCAAATTTTTAACTACAAATGTTGATTAATTGTCTCAGCTAGAACAGCTAGAGGTTTTTTGGCCTTTGACTTAACAGCCTACAGAAAGACATAAGATAAACTATAGCTTATTTACTACATAAATTAACAAAATGGGAACCTTTCCTTCAGTTTCTGTACATTTAGTCCATACCAGTAGGAACAATATGAGGACACCCTGAAGGAAGAAAAGTTAACATGAGAAATGCAAGCATAAGGAAGAAGAAAGTTATAATAAAATAATACTAGTAATAATAATAAAATAATAAATAATAATAAAAAAAAGATTTTTACTGTGCCACAAAACAAATGCCAGGCCCTGCCTTCTCTCAAAAGACAGACTGCATGCCCTGGTTCATGTGCAAGGAATCAGTCTCCATAGCCATACATTCACAATTCAAAGCTTACACCAAAGATTTTGGTTCTTGTAGCAAGACAGTATTTCTGACTTAAAAAATATCATGAAATGCAAACTATTACATGAGGTAGAAAACAGCTGTGATTAAGAGAAAAGAAGAATGCCAAAGGGAGAAAGTGTCTCAATCTAGAATCCTACTTGGAAAGCAGAGAGGAACATGAAAAGCAGAAACATAGGTCAGCCTCAGGATAGAACAGGTTAATAGAGGGAAACAATCAATGATCTGAAAAAGCTATGTGCAATACCAAGTCACATGCTCACTGAGTTGCAGATTTATAGGCAAATTCAGATCTTACATTTGTCTCTAAAATGGACAAATGATGGAGGGCAACAAGTCTTTTCCAAAGGCAAAAGCTGCTCACCTACTGTTATCTTTATAATGGAGGAAAGAGAGACATCTAGCTGCTGAAACGAAATTAGCAGGATACGCTAAGTACCACGGCTAAATAGCAGGACCCTAATGGGTCCTTGAAAAACGTTGGTGTGACAGTTTGTCCGTATTGCAAAGTGGGCAGGCTCAATGCCATCTGCAAAAGCCTTAACTTATTCAAGGGTACTTGTGTAAAAAGCCAATGGATTTTCACTGGGGAAGCTGAACAATGGTAAGGGATTGCTTGTCCCTGAACTAGAGCAGCATGGCTTTCAGTCCAAAAACTAACAGAGTGCCTTTGTTCACATGAATTGTGATAGCCGGAAATCTGGTTGGAGGGAGGATGAAGAAAATATTTTTTATATTGTAGAGAATTCTAGTGGTCTGTAGAGATAAGAACACAGTCAACTGAGCACCTGAACACCAAGCAGCATGGGACCGTTTTGCTCAGTATGGGATGCAGAAGTTAGGCAGTAAACAACAGGAAATGATTAATCAAGTCCCTGACAACTAAACTAAATATTCAAAGCATTCAAAAGGTTGCAATGGGATTTCCTCCTGAGCTAAGGTTCCCCATTTTTTATAAAACAGCATTTCTTCCTATATCCACCAAGGTATTGATCAAATGCTGCATTTTCACTTGGGTCTCTCAACAAAACACAGCAGTAAAATGATAAAGGTAGGCAGTTAGGACACCTTCACCAACACCCAGACAAATGTGCACTGAGGGAAGGAGGAGAGTGCAGTAGTTTCATTCATAAAAAAACAAACTTTCAAACCTGAAAAATTAAATGTGCTCAGAAAATCTGGCTATACTTCTTCATTTTTCAGATATACTGCATAAGAGTTTTGTATAATATTGGTTAATGCTGTCATTTAAGCAATCTGATTTTCACCCAGTTGTCCACTAATAAGGTCTGCCCAGTGACCTTTGTCTCAAGATGCTTCCTATGTGTACACAGTCTTTGGAGATTCTCATAAAATGTATTCTGGATTTGAACACTAGGATTCAAGTCAACATTTACTGTTACCCAAAGTAAATTAGCATTTTTCAAAGAAACAAATATATATAATCTGTGGAATATCTCCTACAAAATTAAGTGATAGAACAGATCAGTGAATTAGTTATTACATATGAGCATTGAGCATTTTTAGTAGATTAGCTTTTCGCTAATGCTGAAGTGATGCATTTTTGTTGTTGACTTTAAAATTAATACAATCACAACTTAACAGATACAAAACAGAAAAAAAGTCAAACTAACCACCAATGTCCTAGCACAGTATCTCTCATTTTCACTTGCAACTGATATCCATGTAGAACTTTAACATTTTACGAACTAATCAGTATGCAAGCAGTCACAAGGATTATCTTAAATTTTCACATATGGGGAGATTTTGAACATTGTGTACTAGTTATGCTCACCTTGGATTAAATTGGATAATTCATAAATGGCACCATCCTTTTGCCACACATGGAACACTTGCTAAAAGCCTTGTGCCCAGCAACTACATAGTCAACAAATACTGTAAAAAGAGACTGAAGTTAACTTCTGCTGTTGTTTTTTTTCCTTAATATCTACTTATCTAATGACATGCATATCAGTGAAATGACCTGGCTCAGCAAGGCCTCTTTAGCACTGAAACTGTGTTGTGCCAGCCACAACTGCCACCAAAACAAACAGAAGTTCCATTACTATCATCCACTGCTATCAGTATCAAATGCCATGAGTGTCAATTCAATAACCAGGGCATGCAAATTGATCTTCTTCACTAACAACTCATGGAAAGTGTCACATGGATATATCATGGAAAAATCCCAGTTTGCATAATATTGAGAAAAAGTGTTCTCTGCTCAACAATATTTGTAAGGCTTTTCAGGTTTGATTAAACAATGGAAGTGTATTTAGAAAGATTGTATTATCAGACTGTGAAGATATAAAGACAATATTGATATTTTTTCTTAAATAAAAGTTGTCCCCTTGCAGTAATGGTTATTCCAAAACTCAAGCTCTAAACTGATTTTCACAGATCTGAAGCTCAATCCGATGTAAAGAAATCAGCTATACTTAAGTACCTCACAGATTTACTATTCTACCCAACCTGTTCTGCAAACAGCTGGTAGATATTTGTGACCTTTTTCAAAGTTTAGAATACCTGTTGTTTACAATTTATCTTTTCAATAATGACTTGAAAGGATTTTCCATATGATATATACTGGTACAAATATCAGCATTGCAGTCTTAATCTACATCCTCTTTTTTTTTTTTTTTTTTTTAATCAGCTATTTTCCCATGGGAGACTTTAATACTTAAATTTTGCTTAAAACAGTTGTTTTGAACAACTGGCATTTTTAGGGTACACTGTGCTAGGCATATCTGTGACTTAAACCAATGGCAAGGCCATCATGATTATCAGGTTTGGACCACTTAATAAACTTTTATCTTCTAAGTCAAAATAAAAAAGTAGTATTCCTAAAAACAGTTTGTCTCTAGTATTCAGGTAGCATGTGAAGGGTTTTTAAGGATCAAAGCTTTAGCCCATCTGCTTATCTCTCAGTCTGAAAAGTAAGAAGGGGATGAGAATGTGTGCCTGAATATACCGGAGGAGGAGAGAAGGAAGCTTCTCTTCAGCAAGCAACAACAAAGAGCTTCCTAGATTTTGAACCAGCACCGCAAACAAAAACAAAATCAAACCAACAAAAAACAAACCACAAAATGCAGCATTCATGGATAAAAACAAAACAAAACAACATATCAAATGAAATATGAAAAGTTCATTAAAAGATGGGGGGCACTTCAGATCTCTGACATACAAAAAATCTTGTTTCTACTGAAATTTGTATCAGTAAAATAACGTACAACCATTCATTGATTTAGCCTTGTTACTCACTTCTGCAAAAAAAAGGCCAAACAATGGTTGTAAACACATTGTAATTTAAGGATGTGCATAATTAAAGTAATTTAAGTAAAGACTAGGTAAAATATTAAGAGTGATAGAATGCATTTTGTCCACAGCTGATATGTGGTGAGGAAGCATTCTCTCCTTAACAGATAGATCTAGTATAGAGTTAAAGCTATGGTCAAATGTGCAGCATAGTATATATTAAGAGACAAAAAAAATATAATTTGAAAATTACTAAAATGTCAAAGACAATAAAAATATCAATGAAAAAGCAAAACTATAACTGAAGAATTCTTCATTTTCCAATTCTATAATTGTAAAACACAGCGCATTCTTTCTCCAGACATAAGTTGCATTTCCTTACCTCGAGAAGAAAATAAGCATAGCTAGGAGTTGGGATTAAAAAAAAAAAAAAAAGTAAAAAAAAAAAAAAAAAAAGATTTAACTTGCTTAAGCAAGTTAGATGGGATGACATTGGTCTATTCTCCTTTGTTAGTCCATGTCTAATGAAGTGTCTGGGTTGTTGGAAAGGCTTCTGCAGCATGATCTGATTGTTCTGGTTGCCTGTTTGTTTGCTGTGAGTTATTGTTTTATTTGGCTTTCATTTCTGAGCTGTTTCCCTGGTCTGTTGGGCAGACGGATGCTGCTGGATTGTGTTTATGAGCCTGTAAATGATTGGGGAGCTGTTGCTCTAACATAAGAGATTATGAGAGGGGGGTGGGGGGGTTGTGCTGTTCTAGGAAGAGCACAGACTGCTGCAGCATATGATGGCCTTTCTGTGTCCAAAACACAAGGCAATGTATGAATGCACAACAAAGGTTTATGTTTTGTTTTGTTTTTCCCCAAAAGCAAACTAGTTGGTCAGTAAAGAGAACATATTGCCCAGTATCCTCCATATCTAATAGCACGCTGAAGGTTTCAGCATGCTGAATCAGTATCTCCAACAGTAGCTTCTTGCAACAGCTTATATCTACATATGAAAAGTACGATGAAGAGATCTCATCTTCACAACTGTAGCTTTGCCTTCTTATTTAAGTCATAGTCAGTATTTTTGTTTATGCCACAATCTGACATCAATCACCTAACACTGTGCTGAATAAATCAAATCTCTAGAAATGAAATTCTCATGCTTCACTGCAAGTAAGAAAAGAATATTTCATGTGAGACGTACAAATCAGTCAAATACTTTCTGAACTGCAGAATAGAATATATGCATTATTTTGGAAAAAATACTTGGCACTTCTGGAATCATTCTGAGGTTTTAGTTTCAGTTGCTTATTTCCCTGACCATTTTTAAGGCCAAATATTATATAGCATAATAGATATTCACAGAAGTGTTCTCAAAGTAAGGGGTGGAAGAGAGCTGAGGGGAAAGAGGAAGGTTGCGTACATTTTCTTTGTTTACAGAAAGGAATTGCAAATGCTAGATTAAAAAATTGGTGCATAGACCTTGAAGTCCCAATGCTCACCCATGGCCTCCATTGGAAGATAGCTGTCCTTTGCCAAGAGAATTCAAACTCTGTAACAATACTGAGGGCTAAAACTTTGCCCTTTTAATTCTCCTAAAATCAAGAGTTATTAACAAGAGCCTTTTGTGATTCTTTCCCACATGAACACTACAACACATACCTCATTACTCCAAGGGTTTTAAAACCAGTTCAGGAACTCAGAAATTCTCCTGAGAAATATCTCTCCCAACAGCCCTGATGAATAGGAAAGTAATAGGAAATATGGTTCATTTTTTTGCTTGTTTGTTTTCAATGGTATGACTAATACTACTGTGCATTTTAGGCAAGACACAACACAGAAAAGTAGACAGATCACCAACAGAAACCATGCAATAAAATAAATAAATAAAATGTATTTCTACAGAGGTCTTTAGGTACCACAATCCAGACCACCTAGTCTCCACACCTGCTATACTGGATGCCACTGTGCTATTTCTTTGGTGGTTTTCAATTTAACGTTGAAGTTTCTCAAGAGTCTAGCTTTTGTTTCCATGTAGACCAGGTTAAAGTAGTTCAAAATATGAAGTCACAAAGAGTGACAAGGTTTATATCACAAATTCATACCTCAATTTCTATGAAAAAAAAAAAAACATTACTGCTTTTGTATACACAGGCATGTAGAGAGCCAGGGATCCTTTAACACACACCTCAGTAACCCTTTGGTCAATTCCTCACTTTCCTACACTGGCAGTCTCACACAGCACCACTTACATTTACATTTATTTAGACAGCCAGTTATTCCTCACTCCTGTCAGCCTAAGCACACAGAAAAGAAAAAATATCATTCACAAGTAACAAAGAGCAACAATATACTGAAAGCCAATTGACTCGGTCTCTCTATTAAAGCTTCCAAGTCCCTCCTGTAGGCATGGCAATAGAAGGAATTCCAGCTCTGATTCTACTGGAGAATCTTTTGGATTTTAAACATAATTGTTCAGCTCTGCACCCTCCCAGAATAAAGCACTTAGTTCTTTAAGCCTGCAACCATACTAACTGCATCACATGGTCACTAATACAGAAACCAGCTGCAAAGTATAAATGAATGAGCCTATGTTATACTTGGTCTTTGTCCATTACCTCCTGCAGAACTCTTGGTTGAGGGAACACTTCAATATCCTCTGTGGGGCAAGCATGATTAAGAGTTAAGATTATAATCCACCTGCAAATTAAATCAGAAGGGTTAGCTGAATTATTAGCCCCTTCCATCAATAAATTCTGTTTCAGCAAGTGGTATTTCAGGCAGTCACTGGGAGATGGGTGACACAGTTGGTTTCACTGGCACAGCACACAAGGTTTTATTTGTCAACAAATGGGTTTCATGATCCATCATTAACACTTGATTGATCGGCCCAGCACTTTGGCAGAATAATTTTTATCACACTTTTCTACTGCAGAATCTATTTCAGGAACCATCTTACCCACTGATTCGCTGGCAGAGGCTTTATTGGCAGAAGGCAGAATGTTTCCTTGAATTCTCTGCCGGTCAGCAGGCAAGCATGTAGTAGATAACATGAGGGACTACGTTATGGTTTCGTACATTACATCTGTTTTTGTTATGATCCGATCTGTCCCTCCTCTTTTCACAACAAAAAACAAGCCTCACATAGTTTTATCATTCATCTAACATAATACAGATTTCCTCGGATGTCAAAAGCAAACAACCAATAAAACCCCAACCCAACCAAAACAACCATTCTGTGTCCCAAATTTAAAATACTCACCTTTACAGATTTTTTGTATTTCTTTTTGCAATAAATAAATTAAATCAGAAGAGAAATACACTAACTCACTGTGACAGATTGGACTCCATCTGTCAAGATCTCATGTTTGATATAGACTGGAAATTGTAGATAAAGGGGAAATATTCAGGTACTGTTTTTTTCGATGAATGTCCCAGAGGGAGATGAAGAGAATGATAAATTGCTTATGGTTACACTCTGAGCCAAGCCATTGGAAGCCTAATTAGGATCCAAAGGACTGCAGCCAGTAAAGACAGATGCCTCAGAGAAGTGTAGTGGGGAGAAAAGGATATTAGTTTCAACTGGGAGAGAACTAATATACAAATGACCTTAACTGTTAGCCAGGAAAGAGTATACTTTGTCAGCTTGGTTGCAGAAGAGTTCCTGTATATGCAATAAAGGTTATTTTAGAAATAGCTTTAAAAAATAAACATTAAAAAAAAAAAAAAAAAAAAAAAAAGATGAGGTTGTGAGGTTTATTTAGGAAATACCTGAGAGAGGGAGGACCATCCACCAGCTCAGAGCATTAGCCTGAAAATTGGAAAGCTTGATGACTTGCTATATGACAGCCTTCTGCATGACTTTAACCAAGGTATTTAATGTGTGCTAAGAAACATGCATAGCCTGTGTGTGCTTAGAAATTGCAATATGCTCTTCTGGGGCAAGACAAATATACTCACATGGGAAATATCCAAATACTAACAGGGACTACAAACACTTGAAGACATACTTTAGCATTTGGAGTGGCTTTTACACTAGGTAGAAGAAAATAACTCCAGGTGATAGCACAGGAACAAATATTAATTTCACCTAATCAAGAGAAAACTAAGGACCTGACAAAGAATATTTATGAAAATTAACTCCAACCCACTGCAAAGAGCCTTGTGACTAAAACTGACAGGCCAGCAAAGCTAACAGAGGGCACTTCAGTCCTCAGGGACTGGGAGGTGACCCTCTGACAGACGGCGATGCTGACAAGAGGTAGAGGGCAAAGCCAACTGATGGGCTGAGCTGACCACTTGCATTTTGAGACGTACAGTGTACAGAAGTACAAGACTGGATTTTACTCATGTGAAGAGGTTTCTCAGTTAGAAGCTTAGTAAATTTCAGGACTGGAGGAGGAAATAGTATGGAAGAAACAGTAAAATTCAGAGAAGTTCTGAAATATGTTGATGCAAATTTCCTCAGACTTAGGATGGTGACACTTTGGCTCAAATAAGAAAAATGACATCATAGGTAACATCCAGCTTTCCCCTTAAATTATATCAAAAATTAAGTCAGGAATCATTTCAGACAAAGTTGTAAGGGAAAACCATTTCTTACTGTGTGAAACAAAGGAAGGGTATTAATATGGAGTCAGTGGAAAGACCCTGAGCCTGTGGTACTGGTTTCAGGAGAAAAGCTGCCTGCAGGAAAGGTCACAAGCATCTATGACTATGTCTCTGCAGTTTGATGTTTGGTCACACTTCCCCTTTGGCTCTATATGCCTATTTAAAACTCAACCTTCAGACACTAAAGCTGAAAAGGAGCACACAACTAAGTAAATAATCTTCCTGTGATGAAGCAGTACTCTGTCTCTTTCCCAACTGCTTACAAAGCTCCAGTGCTTTTCTGTTATAAACATTCTTGGTAAGCTTTCTGTTTTATTAATATTTGAAAAGAATGATGTACACCACTACTTCCAAGAGAAATATATATATATATTTATTCTGGATTTATGAAAGAGCTATTAGTAACTGAAATTCTCCAAGCAACATATTGTTGCAAATGAAACAAATTAGATAAAACAGTACAGGCTTCAGGACGAAAGAAACCCAGATATTTACCTTGACAGACATGAAAGAAGACATAAATATATCCATAGTTATAATATAAATTGCAATTCATTTCTGGATATATTAACTCGTAACAAAGAAAGGCAAATGGTAGAGATATTACTAATAAGTATGTTATGTGTGGTAAGTTTGGTGGCTAAGACTTTTAGTTAAACAATGCCTAATCTTGTCCTGATCATAGCAAGACAAATTCATTTCAGAATTGCACATAACGAGACTAGTAGAGCAACTGTCAAAAACAACAGGACAATTACCATGATCTCATCAGTAAACCACAGACACATGATAATACCTTGCTTACAGATGCCTGATAAATGTAAATTGAAAATAAGAGAACAAAGAAATCTTCCAACCTGTAACATATGCTTGGTTGGCCAGAAAATTAAAATAATTGAAACAGCTACACATTTACAGCATGCAAGAATTGGCTATATAGCAGAATTCACTTCTGTTATTATTCACATTTTTTTATTCTAGAAACAGGTTTAATTAAATGACTGAAAGAGATACCAAAAACCTGTTACTAGCTGTGATACTGCACTGTAGCACCACAATTGCTTAGGAAACACAGAACATAGTACTCCACGCCCATATTTACATTAATAGTGCCTTCTCCCTAAGGCACTTATTAGGGGGATAATAGTTACTTCATACTTAATTCATTTTCTTTTTTTTCTGACTGATCAAGCTATGAAATGGACTATGCCACTTATAAAATTAATGACTTTTTTCCTTTTACTTTCTCAAATACTGATAAGAAACTTAACAGCACAACAGAAACTCCAACAGTAATTGGTCTTCAGTGTCACTATGCACCAATTAGCTTCACACTAAAACACAAACTTTTATTTAACAAACATCGTAGACAGACTTGAAAACACTCATGCTAACACAGACCTTTGTTAAGATGATATTAAGGTGTGCATTTTCAGTAAGATGCACAGTGAATTATGAAAATGACTTCTGTTAAAAACAATAGATATTGCACATAATTATTTTAAGTACAATGAAATTTCCTCCATAGAAACATTTCCCAAAGACAACATTCTTGATACGATACAGATTAAAAGAGAATGAATATAGAGGTAGTGAATGAAAACAGTTCAGCAGTTTGAAAGTGAAATTATATAATTTCCAAATTCCAGGAAAAAAAAAAAATAATCAGCATAACTGTGGCAATAGCTATGGAACTGAACTTGAAAATGAGTACAAAAGTACAAAATTCAAGCTTGTTGTAGAGTTATAACTGTAGTGTAAGTGGTAGGGCCTTCTCACTGAGCACACTCAGAGCACATAGCCTGCTAACTCCCCTGATGGACCAGGCCAGTTGTCTGCATAGGTAAGCCAACAGACCGTCTCCAAGCTAAGTGCTTGAGCTGCCTTCAGCATCAAATATTTGACTAATAGGTGCAGCTGGTCTCCAGCCAGGAGTTTCAGTTATGAAGTTATAGACTATGCATGTGCTGTATTGGTCTTGTCGGCTAGCTGGATAAAATGATTTAGCAGAGCAACAGCTTGGGAAGCCCATCCCAATCCAGCTGAAGATTGCAAGGACTCTTTTTTAATTGAGCATTCTTGTTTATGTCTATGAGTATCTATTCAACAGAAGTAGTAACTAAAGGTCTGTGTAAAGGCCTTCTCATTTTTGAACTCAGGGAATCCAGGCATTCCCTAGCATAACAGGAAGCAATATGTATTCAGTAACTAGTAAAATAATAGCTAAAATCCAAGATACAGATATACAAGTCACTAACTACCCTGTAAGTAACTGACCGTATGCAAATTTTTCTCATGCAATAAATGCAAGATTAATCATCTACTTTGAGTCTCATTTCTGTTTCCTGTGGAGTAAAAGCATACACAAGGGCAACTACTACAGACCAGCTTTTGATTGTGTAAAACTATACCAGAACATACTTTACATTAACTGGATCATGTAGCTAACTGGCAAAACTCACTTGCCACTTACTATTGTTAAATACTGAGGTTTCAACTCCTGTCTGTAACCAAGGATTTGAACTAACTGAAGACAAGGATAATTCAGCACAAATCATATCTTTGGTTCATATTGTGTTCTCACATACATTGTATTCAAATATATATAAACTTCCCCTAATTTCTATACCGCATTTGTTTTTTAAAAGTATTTAAGATCTTCCTTGGCATTACTACTGATCATTTGATTATATAAACATTGAATTTTCTGGATTTCTTAATTTCCCATCTCACATTCCTGCTAATTGCAGTAGAAACTTGAGTCAAATATTCCCTGTGTCACTGGTTATGTGACAATATGAAGTGTTCACTAGCAGATATTTAAGTTATTTTAAAATCAATGACACTTAAATGTTGTCACAGGAACAAAATAACCTAAGCATTGTAAACGAAAAGTAAAGTAAGTAGCCCTGCATTACATGCCAGCAATTATTCAATGACAAAATGATAACCAGGTTGAAATAAATGATGCATTTGGTCACCTGCATTCCTTCAGCAACGTAAAGCTGAATGAAAACCTGGAGTTGCACTGCTTTTTCTTCTATAAAATTATTTCATGCTGCATACCTGAGACTGTTGGGTAGAAAAAAAAAAAAAAAAAAAAAAAAAAAAAAAAATTGCTCACGTAGAAATCAAATAAATAGTTATAAATATAATACAGATATGTGTGACTCCCCTTCCTGTGGCCCACTATGCAACACACAGTTTATTATGTTAAGGCACAAATTTATCTCTAACTTGGCATGTTTCCTTAATTATGACAAAATCTTTTTGTTGTTGTTCGTTTTCACATACATCTCACAAATACAAGTGGTATGTTGATACTTTTTCACATACATCTCACAAATACACGTGGTATATTGATACTTTATTCTGTCTTAGTGACAAAGGAACTAAAGGTTTAAGTCTGAGATAGTTACCTAGCCTTTGACATTGGTAAGATTTAAGAATGACAATTTGGAGGCCAAGGGGACTTTACTGGTGGCAGTAGGGATATACAATTTTTAGATTTAGGTAGCTAAAGCAGCAGTCAGACCACAAGATTTGTCTCCTTGTTTTTTACCACTGTATTTGAGAAAAAAAAAAAACAAACAAACAAACAAAAAAAAAAACATTAATATAGATCTTCCTGGGGTTTAGATCATAGAGGTGTCACAGGGCATTACCACACGTTTCAATTCTCTGTATTTTTTTAATGTTCCAGGCAGGATACCTTCCAAACATAGACAAAAATCTGTTTGCTTGTTCATTTGTTCTATATACTTTACTACATACAGAATAAAATGAAGTACAGGACAGTGAGGCCTTGACTGTATACATTTCTTTTTCCCCTGCATTGTTCAATGTTCATGAAGAGACTCTTAAAATCCTTAGTCAGGGATTACTTCAACTTCTTTTCAACATGTGCAGGATACTGGTGGCTGCTCTACAGGTACAATGGTATTATTTTATTACTTTATAGGAAGCCTGAATCTGCATCCAGTGCTTTAAAATAACCATAGGATTGGCCCCCCTTTTTTTTTTCTTTTTTTTTTTTTTTTTTTACTTCAGCTTAACTTTCTAGCTCAGGTTAGCTTTCTGCCTTGCTTGTTTAGGTTCCATTGTGTGCTTCTGGCAGACATTGACCACCTATTTCCTTTTATTTCTCTATAACCTTATCCATACTGCACAGTTTTCTTTCAAGTTACGGCACTCAGTGTGTTAATTACTTCCAATTCCTGGTTTAACAAAGGGAATGTTAAAGGTCATGATAAATAAAAGTGTAGGTGAGATGACTGAAAAGTGATTCGGGCATACGAAAGCAAGATTGTCTGGTCTCCTTATAGATTATTGCATTTGTTTCCACTGAACTAAAGTTTCATCTTGAGTAATATTATGACTGCCTTAAGCTCTATCTGCTTATTTGCATTAACAAGTAAGATAGGTCAGCACCTATATAAATGCACAGTGAGAAACAAAGAGTTTGATTTGGGAAGAAAATGTGGAAGCTGGTGTGTTTAAGTTCTTAGTTAAAGATGCCATTTAGGACTCAGTCATGCTGGTATCAAGGAACAGATCTAGGAAACATAAACCTATCTTAGGAGAGAACCTGTACTTGCTCTTCAGCAGAAAAATATGGTATCAATCTACCAGCATTGATCCTGACTCCATTCTCCTTTTCTATGGCTACAGAATATTTGGGGAGTTCAGATCTGTTACACATTTTATCTTCTGGACTTCTTAGTACACCAGCAAATATTTTCTGGACAAAGGATGTTAAATATTTTCTTTACCTGTACCAGTGTGCTAGACTATTTTTGCTTTTCTGTCTTCTTGACTGTTTTATTCCATCAAAACTAACTCTACTAATTCTCCTTTTATTTTACTTTTTTTTTTTTTTTTTCCCTCACTCTCAGTTTTTCTAGTTTATTATCTGTTATTCTCAGCTGACCTTCTTGTCTGCTCAGCACTCTACTTTTCTTGCCTCCATCTCCATCTTAGACAATTTCAAACGCTATTGAACTTAGATAAACAGAACAGAATAGCAAAATGACACAAGTGGAATGCAATTCTGAAGAACATTTATCTATTTTTGAAGCATAATAGCTTCAAAAAATGAAAATCAAATGTTACTTAAAAATAGGGCCAGAAGAAAGTAATGAACACAAAATATTTCACTTTGTGAAACCTCACAGTGTTCAGATCATTCCAAGTTACATCGCTCCATTTACATGCTCCTTGCAGACAACAATGTTGAGCTGTTATTTCATGTAGTAGACTAACTATATTTCTCTCAAATCAATTGAGAAAACACCAGACTGTATCTCAGAGCCTTGTACTCATGTCAAGTCAGGTAAAATCTGAATCACTGAAGAGAAATCTGTACATTCTTTGCCTCAGATTTTCATTGCTGAAGTGTGGTAAAATATATATTTAATCTGCAAAATACTATTCTATATAGGGTTAGTGACATTGTCCAAATACTAGACATTATGGAAGATCAGAAATGCAGATGTTATCATTACTCTGTAAGTGTCCACTCCCTGGTTGTCTTGAATCTTAAGAACCCATTCTATCTTGGGTCAAATAATTCAGTATCTATTTTGGAAATTGTACAGAAGTTAATTTCATTAATGTACTTCAAACTGAGTAGATGTCTTATTTTGTTAAACACCATGGAAAAAATAAAATAAAATAAAATAAAATACATTTGTCAACCTAGTCAACACAACCATTTATTCTGGTTTCTTTTATTCTGCCCTTCCTTATTCATTCTTTGTGTATCAACAGTCCCAATCTTCTCATATCACTGTATATGGTAATTTTTCAAAAGCCACAATTACTTCCATCACCGATCCTTGATAATAAAAGTCTAGCTTAGTTTATTGGTTTATGTTAACACTACATTAAAATAGTGACTCATTTAAAATCAATCGTCTTCATCTTTGAGGAAAATTACTGAAATAATTCACATGTTCACCAGAAAAAAAGAAAGAAAAAAAAAAAAAAGGAGATATCAAGAGAATGACATTTTATTTTAAAGTAAATTGTAGAGCCCTAGAATATTCTTGAATATACAGAAGCAAAGCTAAATTTCTCAATAGTGTTGGGTATCAGACTCCTCCTCGCAATTTCTATTAGATACTGCCCTGGAAAAACAAGCAGAGTCAAGTAAGTTTAAAGATTTTTGTTTGTTTGTTTGATTTGGATATGATTCAGGCAAGCCGAGAGTACATTTAATATGAAAAAATATATGTTGTAACTAGAAATTTACTTTTTTTTTTTTTTTTTCCCCAACATTTGATTCTCTCAGTGATATTGTTACACTCATCTAAGGAAAGAATATCTCACAATTAAGTGTTTTGAAAGTGTTAGTTACTGAAAGACAGACTTTCAGTAAATCCAAAAGATAATTTCACAAAAGTTCAGAGTTGTTATGATAAATACTGACACTTCGGGGAACCACAGACACCTAGCATGATGTACAATATTGCAGAAATGTAGAAATGCACCGCAGGATGTGACAGTACTTCCGCCATTATGTAAGGAAACAGATCCCTGATATAAAAGATTAGTGACCACGCTGTTAATAATTTTCTATTTCTGGTTTTCTTCATGGGGTACAGCCCATTAGTTCAGTTTGTTCAGTGTTGCTGTGATCCAGATCAGGTTCTAAAGAAAACATAGCCAGACCCTTTTGCAGGTGAGAAATTGCTCCGGCACCAATTAGGGAAGGTCTTTCTGCAGTGCAACAGGAACCATAACAGTGCAAACGCAGGACAAGAGATGCTTACACTAGTGTAGACACTTGCAGAGTGCCCTTGGAGCTGAACTCCAAATCTCAATAATAAAACTGATAAACTTATTTTAACAATAATAATAATGTAATTAACTGAATTTCTAAATATTTTGCAGTGAAAAGATGGGTCAAATATAAATCATAAGAAAACCACATACTATCTACTATTCAATGAGCACAGTCTCTTTGACCTTTAGACTGTCTCATAAGAAGTATCAGCAACACAAGGGAAAATAGTTTAGTTGCTAAACCATTTTCTTTGATAGAGTATATCTACTCTGTCTGAGTTACCAGTACCATTTATTAATATAGCTTATAATTTAATTTAAAAGTGAGACCAACTCAGAGATCCCATGTCTGGATGTGTGTTTACTTTATATAGTGACTGAATAACTTATAACTCCTCAAAAATGCACATTACTATGAAATATTAATATTTAGTCAGTTTATTACCATTACTAAATGTACTTTTGCAGTATAAATCTTTAAAAGTGCATCAGGATCTACCTAAGCTTTGTGACAGATTGAACATTAAGGCTTACATTCGCCTTGGAAAAATCTAATTTCCCAATATTATGACAGCTATACAATGTTCAAATGCTGAAGTCACTGATTACATTTGAGTCAAATATTTATTTACCAAATGACAAACTGTTAGTCCTGGCAAGATATACAAAACCTGATGCTAATTAAGGAGACAGCTCACTCTTGATGGCATCCAACTTTCCATAATGAAGTTTTTCAGAACAAAACTGTCCTTTCAAATATTATTAATACAGATATGGTATAATTATTTCCATTGCATGTATATGGCACTATTCAGACAAATGTTCTTCACCTTATTTGTTACCTTTTTTTTTTTTTTCCCATTATTAAAAAAAATGGCGTTAACTAGCTAACATAATTGTAATGATTTGGAAATATCAAAGTACAAAACATAATTATATGAGATTACTATTTGAGTTTGAAAACATCACTCACCTCAGCTCATGAATATACTAGGGTACTAGTATGATAATAAAAGGAAAATATAAAAACAAAGAAACAAATAAAAACAACAACAAAACATGCCAGAGTTTCTGCTATATGTGAAGGACAAAACAGACCATTTAGAGACAAAGAACTAGTTACTATATAGCTCTCACAGGAGAATAAGTACCTCTGCTTTTTCTTCTGCTCTTCTTTAAATAATCATCATCATTATAACAATCTTGAGGAGTTTAGGATTTTTTCCCTTTTTTTCATTTTTAATCATTTGTAATGGATTTTCAAACCTGTAATCTTTTTCATAATTTACTTAGAAAAACAGCTTAATCAGGAAAAAACAGATAGCAAAGATAGGTTTCTTCATGCTGAAATCAGACTGAAAATTGGAATTTAAGTTCCTAAGCAGGTTTTAGGAATTTAACAATTTAACTGCTTAGGAACAAGCAGTTCCTAAGCAGTCTTCCTGAATTGTAATTCTTTATAAAATTTTTTTGAATGGGCTGTAATTTTTTTAAAATTTTGCCTTTGAAACTTGAGATCCACATGTAAAAAGAGTAAGGCAGACAAACCACAGAGAAACACATCCAAGTGTCTAACTACTAGCAATAAAAAGTAAAAATAATAAAAATAAATAAAATTCAAAGAAGCATATGGAAAAAGACAAGCAGGAAGATGATAGATACAAAGATGAGGAAAGACATTGGGTCAAAGGACAGAGAATGTATGAAGTAAAGAAAATCAGAATAGAGGGAGAGGTTAGGATATAGAATAAATAATAGAGTTTTATCTGTCATAAAGTAGCCACAGATTTTGGAGTTACTGTTTTCTCTCAGTTTTATTAGTGAATTAATAAACATAATATGATTTGAATTTCATAATATATCTTGTGATATATGCTGGTATGTTGTTTTTGTGACATTTTCACTCTTAAATAACCATCTTCTTTCAGTTTAAACAGATTGTTTAAAGTTTAAAGAGAAAAGGTGAGAGGATGGGTTTATTTGTTGCTCACATATGGCTTCTATCATTGTTGCACAAGACATTTAAACAGAAAGAAAGGGCAACTGTCTAGACCCTGCTGAATCACTTAAAGTGTCACACATATGGTTTCTATTAATCTTCAGTTTTCTCAGAAATCTGTTTTTTTTTTCCACCTTCCCCTCAGTCTATAAAACTGTGCCTGTCACCTAAGTCTTACCACAAAACTCATTGATGAAATTGGAGTCTGATTCTGCAAAAATTTCCCCACCTATGAGTATAAAACTTCAGGCTATGTTACCTTAGAGGCTTCAATAGGACTCAGATAATTAAAGCTAAAAGTGCATGCTAGCTGCCTTACTTCAGGAAAGAAAATAACCTATTCCATGCCACAGTAGATGAGGATCCCGTGGTCTGATGCATGGTAATGCTGAAACTCAAAGTCAACCTCAACATCTGACACTCACCTTCAGAAGAACAGCCTCAGGCAATGCACAGACATGGGAAATCAGCCAGAAATGAGAGAAGGCATGCGATCAGAGTGTGAGCTTGCCCCAAAAATTATTAAGTGCAGAATAGCCAGTAATAAAATAAGAGCAGTAAACACTTTGCTTTGGAGAAGGTCTCAGGCTTAATTGCCTAAACAAATGCAGATACAACTTTATCTATGGATTAGAGAATCTGAATAACTCTCTTCCCACGCAATGGTGCACCAAATACTGCATTGAACTTTATAATCCATGTTAAAATACAAATATATGTATGTACATACAAAAATGCATACACACTAACAAACGTGACGTTATCTGTAAATAATAAACTGGACAGACTGGTGTACTGTGAAGTGTATATTTGTGGATTTCTGTAAGAAATATCTCCAGCTTTTTATTTTTGGTTATTTTCTATTTTCCTCTCAATGAAAGCAAGAACATGAAGGCAAAAAGGAAGACAAATCTGTTGGGTTAAAGAAGTCACAAGAAACTAACAATGCACACGCGTACACACACTCACAAAACAGCAAGTACTAATTCTTATCAATGAAATCACATCTAGAATATATGTTGATTGCTTTTAATCATATTTTCTTAGGGTAACAATCCACTCCTCAGATCACATGATCACAATTAATAAGAGTCATATAATTTTGATGAGTGATCTTATAAGTTTTTTTCTATTACGTTGGTTTTGGAAAAAAAAAAAAAAGCGTTAGTTGAGGCTTCTTTTGTAAATAAAATACAAATAATATTACAAAATAATACAAAATACATAAAACCAGAAACACTGACGTTTTTTTTTTGTTTTTTTTTTTTTTTTTTTTTTTTTTTTAACGTGTAAATAGATATGAGACGCTGTAAGAGAATAAAGACTTAAGTAATACTTCCGGAGAGTTCCTTTAATGAATTAACATGAGCTACATTGTACTGCAGAATATAGCTGAACGTCTTAGTCTAAGAAAATCACTCTGTATCCATAACCAGACACAAGGATTTTTAATTAACTGCTGCTTGATTAGTTAAACAATACAATCCCCATGGAGAGTAATACTTGGCTGATATTATAACCAATATAATTAAACTCACTGTAAAATATTAACCATCGAACCAGTGCTTCTTCAAGCTTAGTTGTGCTGGTCTGGTCATTCAATGCATATGTCAGATAAATACTGCTCAGAGTCATCTGTATATGCCCAGTTAAAATGCAGTGAAAAACTGAGAGATTGGCCAGTCAAACACTACAAGGATGTGATCAAGGCAAATTTTCAAGCTGTGTAGCATTAATTCCACAGCATGGACAGCAGATCTGAAGACTGTCTGGAGAAGTAGAGATTATATACTGAATCTGTCAAAGTTTATGAGCAAAACTGTATTGACACAGGGAAGGAAAGAAAATGCTTGTATTTTAACAAATAGCCTATTACTGTCTGAGCTATTAGGATTGTGTCCATTAATTCAATTTAAAGTAAAAATCTGTATGAGCCACTACTTTTTTGTCAACTTTTAGCTATTCTTGTGCAGCCTCTGGTGAATTTCCCTTCTGGTACAGGTGCATAAGTATTAACATGAAGATGCTTCCACCTGCACTGAATAGACAGAACTAGAGCCAGGTCTGGAACATCTCCTTCAATTGACTTTAGTCAAACATTCCCTATGCACACATTCCTAATTCCATTTACTATACTTGTCCTTGCACATGTTTTTGCATTATTCAGCAACAAATTCAGTCCTCAGGCATAAACAAACCAATCACATATGTTTCATTAGCTACAGGAAGGTCTAATTGCAATACACAGAGATACAGAAGTAAGAAATTCCCAAATTCAAGGACCTAGCAGAACTGTTACTAGACAGACTACAAATTGCATGTACTTGATACAAACCTTATAATGCAATTAATTTAATAGATACAAATCTAATGAAAACCTGAAAGGAAAATAGGAAAGGAATACATATTAGAGCATTAGCACCCAAGGGAAAAAATACACTCAGATATAAACTGGCCAAACACAATTAAAATTTCAATTTCTCAATGGGTAGAAAGGTTTTAAGACCCTTCTCCCATTCAACAGAAAAAGTTGATGAGATTTTACATTAATTAAGTGACAAATAAAACTCACAGAATATAAAACCCTGTATTTACGTAACTTTAGAAGAATAAACTGAAAAAATGCTTTTATAATGAACTATAACGTATGTAACTAAATTCTTGCTACAAAAGAAAACTAACATATTCTATTGGGAAAATACTCTAAATGTTAAGGTTTTTAAAGTAACAAGGAAAAAAAAAATGATACTTATAAATGTACACCCTGGAATCAGTGAGTACCAGGTTCTACAGAAGAGGAGGGCGTAGCAATGTAAGTAACGGTTAACAGATTGCTTCTCTGTACCCAGAGTAACATAATCAATCTGCAAATAGCATTAAGTATGAGAAGAATTTCTAATACCATAAGATAGTACTTCCTGTGTTATTCTGAAACTTTAGCTTGCCAAGGTAAGGAGAAAGTTCGTGTGGCCAAAGCACGCCTAGAGTTGAAGCTGGCTGTGTCTGTGAGAGAAAACAAAAAGGTTTTTTTTAGATATGTGAATGGAAAAAGGAGAACTAAAGAATACATAGGGCCGCTCCTTGATAGGGAAGGTCTCCTCACAGACAATGACATAGGCAAAGCAGAGACGCTTAACCCCTTCTTTGCCTCTGTCTTCATTGCCGATGATGGGCTTCGGGACCCAGGGTGCCCCGAGCTGGAGGACCGGGATGGTGGGGATGACAAACTCCCAACCGACCCTGAACGTGTGCGGGATTTGCTACTCCACCTCGATCCCTACAAGTCCATGGGTCCGGATGGGATTCATCCCTGGGTGCTGAAAGAGCTGGCGGACGTCATTGCGGAACCTCTCTCAATTATTTTTCAACGATCCTGGGAATTTGGAGAGGTCCCGGTAGACTGGAAGCTGGCAAATGTCATGCCGATTTTCAAGAAGGGTCAGACAGAAGACCCTTGCAATTACAGGCCTGTCAGTCTCACGTCAGTGCCTGGTAAAATCATGGAGAAGATGGTTCTCGAACTTATTGAGGCGCACCTGGGGGACAAAGCAGTCATTGGTCCCAGCCAGCATGGGTTTGTGAAGGGTAGGTCCTGCCTAACTAACTTGATTTCCTTTTATGATAAGATCACCCGTATGATGGACCAAGGGAAACCAGCTGATGTGATTTTTTTGGACTTCAGCAGGGCTTTTGACACGGTCTCCCATAGGATCCTACTGGACAAAATGTCCACCATACAGCTAAATAAAAACATCATACAATGGGTGAGCAATTGGCTAACAGGCAGGGCCCAAAGGGTTATGGTAAATGGGGCTGCGTCAGGCTGGCGGGCGGTCACTAGTGGGGTCCCTCAAGGCTCCATTTTAGGGCCGGTACTTTTCAATATTTTTTATAAACGATCTGGATGTAGGAATAGAAGGTATTTTGAGCAAGTTTGCTGATGACACCAAACTTGGAGGAGTCGTGGACTCGAATGAGGGTGGAAAGGCCTTGCAGAGGGATCTGGATAGGTTGGAGAGCTGGGCGATCACCAACCGTACGAAGTTCAATAAGAGCAAGTGCCGGGTCCTGCACCTGGGACGGGGAAACCCTGGCTGCACGTACAGACTGGGCGATGAGACGCTGGAGAGCAGCCTAGAAGAGAGGGATCTGGGGGTCGTGGTAGACAGCAAGTTGAATATGAGCCAGCAGTGTGCCCTGGCAGCCAGGAGGGCGAACCGTGTCCTGGGGTGCATCAAGCACGGCATCACTAGTAGGTCAAGGGAGGTGATTGTCCCGCTCTACTCTGCGCTGGTGCGGCCTCACCTCGAGTACTGTGTGCAGTTCTGGGCACCACAGTATAAAAAGGACATGAAACTGTTGGAGAGTGTCCAGAGGAAGGCTACGAAGATGGTGATAGGCCTGGAGGGGAAGACGTACGAAGAACGGCTGAGGTCACTGGGCCTGTTCAGCCTGGAGAAGAGGAGGCTGAGAGGAGATCTCATCACAGTCTACAACTTCCTCGTAAGGGGGTGTCGAGAGACAGGAGACCTTTTCTCCATTAACACCAGTGACAGGACCCGCGGGAACGGGGTTAAGCTGAGGCAGGGGAAATTTAGGCTTGACATCAGGAGGGGGTTCTTCACAGAGAGGGTGGTTGCACACTGGAACAGGCTCCCCAGGGAAGTTGTCACTGCACCGAGCCTGTCTGAATTTAAGAAGAGATTGGACTGTGCACTTAGTCACATGGTCTGAACTTTTGGGTAGACCTGTGCGGTGTCAAGAGTTGGACTTGATGATCCTTAAGGGTCCCTTCCAACTCAGGATATTCTATGATTCTATGATTCTTTTATTAGCAAGAATATTGCTTGGCCCCATATCTATCAGCAATCACATATCAGATTAATTGTACAATACATTTTTGGACTGGGTCCTCAGCTGTAGTCCTACTTGCAGCTGAGCCACCCCAGGTGTCTCATGGCCCTCCTCACTTGTGCTAGAATTGACACTCCTGCAAACTCACCCGCACAGTGACGTGTGTTACAGCCAGGGAACAGCCACATATGGTGCTGCACCCACAGAGCTGAATGAGGAAAGACAGAGAGGACTTGCTTCCAGGGCAGAGCAGTGGTGAACAGCTCTAAAGATCAATATTTTCACCCAGCTCAGACCCTCACACTGACCCCAGTCTTAGTGTAGGTAATTAAGTTTGCTACTTGTACTGGCACAAATGGTTCTTCCTTGAAACCACCGTAAGTTAGAGAACAGGCTGTAGTAATGGGATACCCTACACAGCTGGCATTTACAAAATTAGTTATTCTGACAGCAGTTTGGCCTTGACTGAAATATAAGCAAATCCCCATTATAAACAAGATCTTAAAACACATATGGGGACAGAAGCCAAAGAGCAAGGACAATTTTCCAGTGCTATCAAATATATCACTAATTTATTTATACATCTATTTAAAATGAGACATTTATCTTTCTTTTCTGAACAGCCTTTTATAAAGAAAATAAAGATATTCTCACAAGCCTGACTCTCAGTGTCATTTCTGAATAGGAAACTCAGGTTCTGTTAGTATCATTTGATAGCGTACAAAGTAATTGGATGCTGGCTGATGTCTTCATTTATATGAAATCATTTTCAATTTCGAATTTTTGAAATTCAAATCAATATTGAAACCTGGTACAAGCCTGTCCTCTTAAGGGCAAAGAGCTCATAGCATAAACCTGGAGGAAAAAAAAAGTAGATGACCTAAAGCAGGGATGACCTGTACTCAAAGTTCCCAGTACTCTTGTGTGCCTCTCATCACAATTGCTCCATGCATCTCACTTCTGGATGCACCTTCTTTGCTTCAGCACAGCTTAAAAGCCTGGAAGAGGAAAGGGGTCTAGTTTTGTGCAAATGCACTAGGTCTATAATACAGTTCACAAAAATAAAATAATAAAAAAATATCACCAGATGAGTACTGAAGTAATTAATGCCTACCAAACTGATCCTTATTGAACTTGCACTACTGGCAGGATATATTATTTCAGACAGGGCGCTATTGAATTCCCATTGCCTTAACTGAAAGCATAATAATGCAGAGTCACAGACTGTTCTAAAAATGGTTCTTTGAGCTTTTCCATGACTGATCATAAAATAGACCTATTGAAAGACTATAAAATAATTGTTCATTTATTTACAGGTATGAAAATAAAGGCCCTAGTCACAATCTGTCACATTTTGCAAAGTATCACAAATGCTACAATAGATGGCTAGTTTAAACACTCTAAAATAAGGATGACTTGATTCAAATGAAGGCCTAAGGGCCTGCATACTGTAAAGTTGACAAATTAGTGTTATAGGAAAACCAAATAGTATCCTGTAGTGTCCTGAGCTAATTAAATCCATTCATCTTTGACTTTAAAGTTTCAGACTGATCTGTAATGAAAATTTATTTCAATTCTTTTATACTATTTATTTCATTGCTCTATATACTGCTGCTGAATGACCAGATGTTTGGAAAATCCAAGATCTGATACTCAGAAGGTTTTTGTGTTGCTGATCTCTCTGTGTTTTAACAGAGAAAACTCTGATTCCCGAACATGTCATTTCATAATAACATGAATCCTACTAAAAGGTGCAGACCCCTAACTGAACCTACATCAGCATGTATGAAGCTTTCCATAGCTCCCCAGTGTCCTATTTTTGGGTTAAAAAAAATAAAAATAATAATAAAAAAAAAGAGGGACAACGCAAAAAAACATGATACAAATATATGATACAAAGTGAAAACAGCAATCACATGTTCAGGGAAAAAGAAGTAAAGAAAAATTATCCCATGAGATCTGTGCTTCCTAAATATACAGAGCAGCTAAATAGACAGGAAGGCATTGATACAAATTAGCAAAAGTAGCATATGAATATACATATATGACTAGATTATATGACCCACAGTTATCAATCATCAATTTGTCTAGGTTTCAGCCACTGCACATGGATGCAGGTCAAAAACCCTGCAGGACATTAAAGAAAGCCCAGAGATGGATCTGCCTAAGTGCTCACTAGTGACAGTTTCTTTCCTAAGGAGTTATTTTTCCTTCTCCCTCAGGTATATGAGGAATGAGTAAAATTGTATTCTGTCCATCTCTCATGACATTTAACTTGATGTCTGTGGTCTCCTTCCTGTGAGGGGGAGAAGTAGGTAGGCATATTAAAGCAAGAATGCAGGATTTTCACAGAGCCATCTCTATTTTCTACTCATTTGTTTTGTCATGATTAAGTTTTAATCACTACTTGCAATTGCAGTTTAACCATATTTTCCTCTATTATGTAAGTGTTGAATTACAAATAGGTACAGGACTGAAAAGTAGATCAAATCTGTTGAACTCTTTTCGGTGATGACAGATGGAGATTGTCTTTTGCGTTGTTATGACAAATGAGTTTTACAGCTGTGACTGACTTAACTATTACCATCTACTTAATCAATCAGTGAAATTCCAGGAAAACGAAGCTCCAACTCAAAGGTCAGAAGTGGTTATCACTAGTGTGCTTGGTGCAGCATAGCATTTTAATTAGTTAAATGGCTCTGCACATATGTATGGCTTTTATTTGTAATTTATTCATCATTTTACATTAATCACTGACATCATGACACTTAATTAGTAAAGAGGACAAACATTCACAGGTTACACAGGGTGAGAACTACCATACATATTTTAATAATCAATGTTGAGACAGTTTGGAAAAAAAAATCAGAACTTCAAAATTAAGAGCAACATCTAGTATTTAATTAGTTTCATCTTGTACACTCTACTCCATTTTACTACAGAAATTTCAGGATCACTCCAAGCCAAACAAAGAAATTAAAGCAAGAAAGCCTTCAAAAATACTTCATAGCAATGCTACAAAACTTTATTAATGTATGCAGAGTCACAGACTGTTCTAAAAATGGTTCTTTGAGCTTTTCCATGACTGATCATAAAATAGACCTATTGAAAGACTATAAAATAATTTATATTCAATATAAATTCTAATTCAATATCTATGCCTTGGAAAGTATTAAAGAACTCTCATTATGTTCATCACGTTCTTTGGAGAACATTATTGAGATCATTTTTGACTGCCATCTGTACCCTAAGCTACCATCTAAGAATGTGAATGTGAGAATTTGGAAGATCTCTTAGAAATGGGCCCTACCCCTCCCTGTTCAGAGGAAATTCCAGGGTAGAACTTACTTTATTAGAAGTTCTTTTCACTCTAACCATTTTATTTCTGTGTTAATTAATGATGAATTTGTGAAGGAAGTTTAGCTGGGAAAATGTATTTCCTTTGTTTTCAAAATGTGCCATTTATTCTTGTGGCATTTTGTTTTGAAATTGAGTTTGTCTTTCAATTTTGAAAAACATTAAACTCAAACCAAAGCATTGTCCTTGTTGTTGTTGCTGTTTGCTAGTTTTTGTTTAAAATGAAAACTTCTCTACCCTGCTCATATTTCAGGTCATGTTGGACCGTTCCTGTTTTCTCTTATTTTGCTTCAACTAGGGGAACTAAGAGATTCAGTTATTCATAAAGTTCTACTGTTCTGTAACTCACAGAAAAGATTTTATTTCCCTAGCAGATATCAGTTAGTTCTTTAAAAAGTATCATGTTCTTTTCTGCTGGAGATCATTCAGACTACTTTGAAATGGGGTCTTCTTCCAAACACTTAACATTATAGATTTCACCTACTGCTATATCAAGAACATTTAAATTAGAAACTATTTAACTGAATTGGTGCATTTCAGGAAATAAAAATCCTGAAACCATGCAAATAACCCCTCTTTTCTGATAGTGAATTTAATAGGAATTCATTCTTTTATTTAGATCACTTGTAATAGCACTGTTTCTTAGCAACAGCATGTGATGGAAGACTTAAGAAATAGAAGAAGCAACAAGCACTGCATTCATTAGAACAGTCAAAACTGGAAAGAAGTAGCAAAATTAGATTTTGTTATTTTGACTGTTTCTCTCCCAAACAGATACACATATCAGTACTATTTCAGAACCTGCTATTTGCATAGCTAAGCATGTCCTCTTTTCCTTGAGACACAGTACACTGTGTAAAATAATTCATTATATGTCAGGTTGTGTCAGGTTGCAGAAGTGCAACTTCAAGTAGCTGAAGGGACAAAGAAGGAAAAAAAGCACTGACCCCGAATAAGAAAGGAAATGGCAACCCAGAAGCTTCTAGTTGCTTTTTCAAGTAGCTAAAATGTTTCTCCAGCACACATAGATACAACTCATTTTTATGACGAATTTATCCTTGGACAGAACTGGTGAATTATAAAAAAAATATTCATAATAAAGTCTTATGAGCAGAGTAGTAAGCACTCTAATAAGATAGATTAATAATAATAATAATAATTTGTGCTAAATTACTCAAAATGGCTATTTAAAACAAAGTAAACTCAAACTCTCTGGTTGTACCGCTGTTAAGATACTGCTTTGTGCCTTTTAGCCACATGTTTTAGTGAGAGTAACGTTATACATTGGAAAGCACCCTCAAATATGCCTTTTTTTTTTTTTTTTCCTGATGGCATTTATCCTCCGTTTTCTCAGTAGCTCTTACCAGACTCCATTGGTGTAGAATGATTGGAAATTTTTTCTCCTCCTGTGAACAACAAGTGAACCATTCATCTTAAACAGCAAAGACTACCACTGCTCCTTCCAGCAAACTGAAATAGATAGGTACCAATTTAACATGTTCTGATCAAGGCCTTTAGTTGCAGATGAAAAGAAACAGGAAAATGGCTGGATATGGCTGTTTGTGGACCTACATTTACACAGCATTGATAACAAAACTAATCTGAATACCCATAAAATCTAGATTTCCCTGTAGACAGTCCAAAAATCCATATAATTTTATTTTTGCTTCTGCAAACGAAGGTCTTCTCTGAAAGCACAGTTTAAAATAGCAGCATGAGCCAATTGCACTGATAACATAGAAAGATTGCAAGTTATGTTTTTGGGGAACTGTTAGAATTCATGGAGATTTCAAGTGGCACAGGCTACACTCCCCCCAAAATTCCAGCATGCCAATAGATGACAGTATTCCACATGTGGTCCACTATACTAATATTAATTTGGATATGTGTAATATATTAAAATGTGATATATGAATACATACATTTAATGCATACTTTGATGTACTATCATATTATATAGTGTGCTATCACATATCACACCTTATGGTATAGAATATTTGGGGACTTAAAATACTCTGAAAAATTATGAAATATATAAACACTTGTTTATATTAGCTCATAACACTATTAGCTCATACACTGAAAGAGAAGATGCAAGAGAAAAAAAAGGTTGGGAGAATTAAAAAACAATTACAGGATACTGTAAAGACCTTTTTTCAAATCTTTTATTTACTTTTTTTTTTTTTTTAATGTCCTTTGTATTAATTTGAAATTTTGCAGTGAACTTTGCCTATTAAAATTTAAATAAAACTAATTGCAGGAGCAATGATTAATTGAGCATGAACTCTCTAACTTTGTATATATTTTCATTACATCTAGAGAGGCAACCACCATTGTGGTTTCAGAATAATCTCACAGGAGAGGACTGTTTCCAGATTATTTCTGAAACACAGTTTCAGAATTAAATTAAATAAAAATATAAAGAGACAATATAAAAGACTCCTGTGTGGCTCATGGCTATGAATATAGGATGGTTATCTTTAAGGTATAAGTGGTCTTTATTTATCATTTCATGTTTGTAAAACATGCTTTATTCCTGAAAGATATCCAAGTACTTTATTTGTATCAGCATCACTCCCAGAACTAAAATGCAATTATTTCAGAAATGAATCACAGCAGATATTTAACAAAACCAGTTTAAAAAAATGCTGAGTGCTCCATAATGCATAAAGCGGGAAATACGTGTAGCTGAACAGCAAGTTGTGACAAAATGATGTCAGGGGACCTCTGTGAGCTTATACACAGGCTTTATTCTGTGTAACAGTATGTACATGCAGCCTTGATTCCACTTCAGGGAATATGAAAGGTATGTGTAATTACCAATTGGTCAGACATTACTAGTATCTCTTAGCTATGTAAACTAAGCACTTAAAGCTGGGTAATGAAAATTACTGCATTCAAAATTCTTTACTTTAATAAAAATTAAGAAACATTTTTACTTTCCATTCCAAGTCTGGGGTTAAATTCTAGGGTTAAATCCCGTTACTCTTATGCAGCTAGACTGAACAGCAATTGCCCAGAGGCAAATTCTCATGCTAAATGTATATTACCTTTACCGCATCCTCCTGCAATAGACTTTTCTCTGCTTAGTTCTGTCGCTTTTGATAATTATTTTTCGTCTTAATTTCCTTTTTTTATACTATGCTGTTGCATCTACCCACCTCGCTTTCTTAAAAGCTCTTCATATCAAACCTATCACTCTATTAGTAGCTATAATGAGTTATTGCTAGGCAACCCCAAGCAATATGCTTAGTACATTATGTCACTGTTTCATAGTTCAGACATTTACTTCTATGCTTGAACATCACAAAGTGGATTTACTTGGCTATCCATAGACAATACAAGCATAGCACTATGATCTACACACGCTACCTTATTTATAACATTATGACGACAGCAAATGACATTATTATTCAATTCAATTTGTACTAGTTTTACACTGATTGTTCACATGTGTTTTCTCTTTACCCACTTATTCCATGAACCCAAGTTCTCAATCTGTACTGGATGTGCACATACATTTGGAATATCCTCTTCCCTGCCCCAAGAGTACACTGGAGCACCACTCAGATCCTTAAATGATTCCCTATCCTGAATTTGTAGCAGGGATAAAGGATGTGTCTGATAGAATAGTTAAGATGAATAAGAATCTTTCTTCCACTAATTGTCAATAAATATTTCAGTCCTACTGATCTGCAATCACTTACCTGGTGTGCTGAAGTGAGTGTGAGATGCAAACACAGTCAAAAGAAAAAAATTCCAATGCTTGAAGTGGAAGTATGGCTAGGATAGCACACTTGATATGAATATTTCTCAGGTAGATAGCACTCTCAAAGGAAATACAAACAATGGAATTGCATATCCTTGCATTAGGATACTGTCCTATCTGAATTAAAAATCTGAATAGAGGTTTGACAACATAACCTTTTTGAAAGACTTTCCAGTGAAATGGCTTGCTTGAGAGAGAATCTGTTCTCGATTCTGTAAACAATATTGAAGTGGGTTTTGAAAAAGTTCTATATGCAGAAACCTCAACCTAATACCTTGATTGTACCCTTACCCCTACATGATTTTTTTAATTTTGGTTGTTTTTTTTTTGGGGCGGGCCCTCGGGGGTGTGTTGTGGGGGGAGAAAAAATTTCCAAGGCATGAGAAAAGAGCCAGAGAACTTGTACACAGGAGTTTCTAGTGAATACAATCACTTCAGCTTCCTGCAAGCAGCCTTGACATTCTGTGAGATAAATATACAGAAATCAAAAAGCCCAAAGAGACTTGGGTGAGCTATTACATCAGGATAAGAATCACAAGAGAATTACCATGTTTCCTAGGTTAGATGGTGGAGGAAAAGTGTAGTTGATACTGACTTCAGAGTCCATGGCAAGAAGCTCTGGTGAATACAGTCCTTTAAGATGATAGATAAGTAATTGCAAAAATTTACAATGCTTGAATGTATTGATAAATTAAACATGAAGTTATTTAACAGTTTTGCTGAGCAACAAGGGTAGAATTGTTTTGTTTGTTTTTAAATCTGTTTGAATGCTACATCAGAGAGAATACCTTCTTCAGAAATGAATAGTGATGTGGGTTTGAAATCAGATTTTGTTTGCTGATTCTGTTCTAAATCTCTGCTACATCAAAAACATTGAAAGTTAACTTTTGCATCACTGTTTTTCCTCACGACAAGCTAAAGCAGTGGACACTGAAATTCTGCACCAAAGTCTCAGCAACAAACTGATAGTACCAGAAATGTTGTTAAGAAAGTATAATGGTACTTATTTTACTTATAAAAATTATAAAAAAATAATTCTAAAAACAAAAAAGTAAAAGCTATTATTAAACTGGTGGTCAAGAAAAACTGGTCAGTGAAGTTGAACATAAAAAAAGTGGTCAAGAAATTATGGTGAACTGTTAGTAAAATATATTTGAACTAAGTAGAGAAGGCTCTTTAGAAAATGCCAAGCAGTGTGCAATTCACTGAAAGCTGCTTTTTCTGGTAGGCTTATTGGGCTATGGAAAAATGCAGTGCAGGAAAAGGACTCTGCAAATTAAATTTACTTAATTCCTAACTATAAAAAGAGAGAGTGCTTTTTAAAACTTTGAGTGTTTAAGTAAAAGTTTTTTTCCTATTCTCAATATATTACTTTTTGTACAGGTCAGTGTTTTCACCATATGAAAAATTACACAATGCTGGAATTTATTAGAAATAGAGTTGTGCATATATAAGCAAATCTTTAAATGGGGTTCTTCTACTCCTAAAAAAAATTGAATTGATTTCCTGAAAAAAATATTTAAAAAAAAGGGTTGAACAAAAATATGGAATTTGGGACAAACATTTGACTAAATCATTTTGAATAGATTATGCCTTGCTATGTGCACAAGGTACTTTGGTGAATTTCTTACTCAATACAGAAAAGAAAATTCTATTTGCAACTTGGAAAAAATATATTAAGAGCTATTCTCTGTATTTGGAAATTCATTTAATTCCCATAGCACTGATAGGAGTTGGTTTCAGAAACCTCTAAGCATTGAGTGCAGAATGATGTGTAAAAAACGCATTGATTTAC
The DNA here is from genome assembly GCF_011077185.1 of Oxyura jamaicensis. Classification (NCBI taxonomy): domain Eukaryota; kingdom Metazoa; phylum Chordata; class Aves; order Anseriformes; family Anatidae; genus Oxyura; species Oxyura jamaicensis. The sequence continues at coordinate 5,380,194 of NC_048896.1, forward strand.
ACTATATAAGAAACTCTGTTGAAAAGGGTTGATATGCTGAGATATTTCAGTTAAAAATGTCAAAGAATGATTTCAAGAACATCAGGGATGTGTTCTAAAAAATCCTGCAACCTATTTTAAAATATTTTTATAGGTCTTAAATGCTCAAATCTCATAAATTTTGAGGATTACTTTTTTTAGGGATACGGTCTACTTATGCACTTTTTATTTATTTATTTATTCATAGCAGGCTACAGAATCTTTTCTACCTCCTTCCTACCGAATTTACTTTAAAAGCAAAAAATACAGGGAGCCTTCTACGTGGTCTGTCAGATCAACAGCAGGAGACCAATACTGTGATGGAAACATCTGAAAAATGATAAATACCTCTAGCCACTATGAGACTGAAAATAAATAGTCACCCTGGTGAACAAAATTATTTCAAGTGTGGTCCTCCATGATTAGTACAGATCATCTCCTATTGTGCTATAAATCTTTCAAAATGGATTGCCACCACTTATTCCTGTTCAGAAAGTGTTATCATTGTCACATTATATGATACTTAAAAAGGGTACATACAGTAAAGAACATCAAAGAGCAACCTGAAAATACTAACCAAATATGGAAATTATGAATTATTATGCATCAGTAATACAGTTGGTTTGAAAATGAGCCAAGAAGAGTAATTATCTTGCTCTTCCAAAAGTACACAAATGTTAAAAAAGAAATTGAAACAGAAATAGTCTTCAGCACACATTAAATTATTAATAAGTGTATCTAGCTACTACATTGGTAAAGGGAGGGAAAAAACAAAACAAACAAAAAAGCTATTGTTTCTAAATTTATTGCAGCTTCCCTACAAATCCACATGAAAGAGGAATTCAGCAGATACAACAAGACTTCAGAGTATTAATTCTATTTTAGACCATGTCCACAAAGGAATCAAGTTTCTAAACATGAACTCAAGTGTTCATCTACAGACTCAAACACTACTGTCCACAATGCTGTCAGAAAAGTATCACAGAATCACAGAATAGTCTAGGTTGGAAGAGACCTCCAAGATCACCGAGTCCAACCTCTGACCTAACAGTAACAAGTCCTCCACTAAACCATATCCCTAAGCTCTACATCTAAACGTCTTTTAAAGACCTCCAGGGATGGTGACTCAACCACTTCCCTGGGCAGCCTATTCCAGTGACTAACAACCCATTCAGGAAAGAAGTTCTTTCTAATATCCAACCTAAACCTCCCCTGGCACAACTTAAGCCCATTCCCCCTCGTCCTGTCACCAGGCACGTGGGAGAATAGACCAACCCCCACCTCGCTACAGCCTCCCTTCAGGTACCTGTAGAGAGTGATAAGGTCACCCCTGAGCCTACTCCAGGCTGAACAAGCCCAGCTCCCTCAGCTGCTCCTCGTAAGACTTGTTCTCCAGGCCCCTCACCAGCTTCGTAGCCCTTCTCTGGACTCGCTCGAGCACCTCCATGTCCTTCTTGTAGCAAGGGGCCCAAAACTGAACACAGTACTCAAGGTGCGGCCTCACCAGAGCCGAGTACAAGGGGACAATCACTTCCCTGGACCTGCTGGCCATGCTGTTTCTTATGCAAGCCAGGATGCTGTTGGCCTTCTTGGCCACCTGAGCACACTGCTGGCTCATATTCAGCCGACTATCAACCAATACTCCCAGGTCCTTCTCTGACAGGCAGCTTTCTAACCACACATCTCCCAGACTGTAAAATAACTTCATCAGTGAAGACAGAAAGAGTATAGAAAACAATATAACACAATCTCAAATTATTTGGGCTAAAAATACCACTAGCAAAATCAAGTTTATTTCACAGAAGATTCACTTAGTTCTACTGCTTTGAAGATTTAATGAATTACCTTGGATAGTGTTTTCTCTCATGTTCCCAAATCCAATTATTTGAATGCAGAGGTGTCAAAAAGGTGTCTTTTTATTATTATTATTATTATTTTTAATCAGGTTAGGTTTCAGCTGAAATGATGGCCATGCAGAAACAGTATAATCCTTTATACAAACATCTCACACCTCCAGATTTTGACAAGAAATTTCACAAAAAGCTGCTGTTCTGCTACTCCAGAAAGTGTACAATACTTCAAAAGTATAATACATTCTGTATGAGGACGTAAATACTCTTTGAAACATTAGCTAAACATATAAACATATTCTGTCTCTCATAAACCTGGGAAACATTCTCAGATAATATTCCATTGAGCTCTTTATTATACAAAAATACTTTATGAATCCATAAAACTGCTGTAAAATAAAGAAACTGGAATGCATATTGCTTTAGCTCATGATGTTAATGGAGCGTTGCAGGCTCCTTTCTGAGGAATCAACACTCACCTATTCTGCGTACAACAGCCAAAACATTTTTAAGTTTTGTATTTGCTTTTTAAACAGTCATCCTTTTTGTGGCTTCCACAAAAATATTGCAGTGTCATTCTCTATGAGCACAGCAGCCATAGAGCTCTGTGGGAAGCTCTGCACTCTATTTTATCACTGCATGATTTGCAAACTGATGAATGTGTAGTAACTGTGAATCTACTGAGATCAAAAGGTTAACATTTTCCATGTTAATTTTTCTTATTTAAATTCTATTTCTAGACAAATGCAAACAGTGACTTTGAAGTTTGTCAACATTTTAGAGTAACTGTGTAAGCAACTGCTTGATATCTCAGAAATCTGAAGTTTTCACTCTGTATGAGCACCTTCTACTCAACAGAGAATCAATATTTCTAAGTAATTGTTAAACATCTGTCCACTTCTTTGGCAAGGCTGTTATACTATTTGCATTAGTACATTGTATTTCTTAATTTATAATGCAAAAATATCGGAAGTTCAAAATTTACTTAAAAAAAAAAAAAAAGCTCCAAGATCAAGCAATCATTATCATAAACATTTCTATTATTAGACCTCTGTAGCCTTAATGGTGGACATGAGAATTTCCAGTGTTCTTGGAATTGTTCAACTTCTTAGAGAAGTAAATGAAAATACAGGCAAAATCATAGAAAACTATCAAATCATCACAGATCATTCATGTCACATTATATGTAGAACTCTCCCTAACGCTCTTGAGTCCTGTGAGGTACTAATTTCTGAAGCTGACTTTGATGGTAAAGAGTTGCTATTACATCCTGCAATTTTATAGCAAGCAAACAGTTTAACTGACCAATAAACGTAATGCTACTTTAAGAATCCCCCTCCAAAACAACTAATTGAAATACTGAAGAGAAAAACAATTCCCTTCAGACTCCCTACTACCAACATATGCACATGCATGAGTCTCATCATTATACCCCCTCCTATTAATCCTGACATTATATTTAGCACTTTCACTTGAGCAGCCAAGCTGAAGTACAAAGTGGAAGATCTTCCAGCATTTTTCCAATAAAAGCTTGGGAAAATAATAAACCAAAAGCCTAATTGTATAGACCACATCTATCTTAGTGGTTTAAGGTTCTGTCTTAGAATTCCTCCCTTCACTTTTGGAAATCTGAATTAAAACATAGCTTCATTATCTGAGATATGATTGCTCTGCAATTTATCCTGAACACCTCATCTTAATATCTTAATAATTTGTATATTTCCATAATTACCTGTCTTTGGTTATACTTTTTGTTTGTTTGTTTTTTATTTCTCCCCCCTCATTTCTCACAAATAACAAAATTGCATGGCCTGGAAACAAAACTTTTTCTTCTTTTTCTTTTGTAAATACACAACCTCGATTACATATCAAATCCTTTTTAACTGAATGCAAAAAAAAGCTGAAGTCAGTGATGAATTTGAACATCAAATACCAACCCTCAGAACCCAGAAACAAACTGTCTGCTGTCTCCCTGACAGGTTAGAATCATATACATTTAATTACATTGCAAATTGGAAAAAGAACAGATCATGCTGTCATGAATGCCTCCCCAGAGTTCTGTGTTGGGTTTCAGCAGAATAAGAATTCAAAAACCTTAAGATATTTGTAATTTTATAATCAAAAGAGGTTTTCTTCCTTTATTCAGGCAAAACGAAAACTGAACTATTCACACCTCCAAAAAGAATGCCCATTTTCTTTTATATGTCTGTAATTTTCTAGTCTGGATTGTATTCATGTGTAAAGGAAGATTATACAAGAGAAAAGTATTTGCTAGTGAGAACTGCCTTACTGACTTTCAAGGGAAATTGGCCATGTATGAAGAAAATACTGACATATTTTCACAGGCTGAATCACATTCAACTCAAATATGCATTTATCTTTAAAAAGAACACCTAGAATTTTACAAACAGAGAATGATATATTCTCCCTTTTCTCCCTAACATCTTTAACATGTTTCATATGATCAATTTCCTGATTATTTGGGCCATTTAAACAGCAAAGCTTGCATATAAATTCAAAAATATAAACAAGGTTCAAAGCAATATCTGGTGCTGAACATGAAATGTAATGAATGTAAGAAATGTAGTACTGGAAAATACAACATGCTTCACTGACAGTCATGAACTGAATTGGAATTTTTGTGAAGTAATATTATCATACTCTTTCCATCAAGAGCATCTTCAAGTCACTTTTTTCAACTTTTCCTTTTATTTTATGCATATATATAAGTGCATATACATACATACAACTAGATTACACAGAAAAAATATATGAAACCTTTACCTAAAATTTCAAAACATCTTTTAGCTTTCCAGTTATTTTGTTGTCCACCAAACGTAATTTGTTCTGCGAAAGAACTGAGACAGAAATATTACTGCCCATAACTGCTTATTCCTGCTTTCTGAAACCTCTATCAGATGTTAGGTCTACTCAGTGAATAGTTTCACTGTTCTTATGGGCAACCTTATCTATCAGTAACTCAACTTTCATAGGTGAAGGGAAAAAAACAATCAGCAACAGCAATCACTGACTCAATGTCTGCAATCAATAGAAACAGTTGTACTAGGTTATGGCCTATTTCTCTTAGGTTCATATTTCAAATCTGTTGTTTGCTTCTTCTATTTAGCTTGAAGACAATTAGGAGAATAATGTGTTTCTTTCTCTGTATTTGAAAAGTAGTTAGCACAACATGAATCAAAATCCTGAATCCACTGTTCTTTTTGTTCCTTGCCTGGACAATTGGATGGACATAATTTCAAAAACAGCTTTAATATGCTTAGCTATCTGCTAAGTATCTATCTGCTATCTGCTAAAGCTATCTAGCTATCTGCTAAATCTATCTGCTGTGATGTTGCTTAATACAGGTATGCTATTTAAAAAAATAATAATTAAAATATTTTTAAATAACATAATGAAATGAGATACATATTTTTAGGCTTTTCAATATATTTTTGCACTGTGGAATCAATATTCAGATACATACTACTCCTCTAGCAAGAACTTTCATCCCAAGAAAACCATAGGGCATGCTGGGGCACAAAGATTATTCTTTGATCTGCTCTGATTTTGTTCACATAAACATAGAGATCAGGGATCAGCACAGAGTGAATGACTGATTCTTCCCACTTTGCACACTCAAATCCTAGCACAAAAATACGATGGATGTAAGACACAGCCAAAGACACACTCTTTGTCAGAGCATAAAGAACTTTAACAGGTCATAGTTTAGAAGTACAGAAAGACAGATCCAAAAGGACTCTGAAGTGTAGTAAACCTTAATTAATTGTTGTAAGAACAAAAATATAACTTACAATGATCTGTTTATATATTTATACCATGTATTGTGATTATCAATTTAAATTCCTGTGACAAAGCAAAGATATACATGCACTCACCTTGACAAATTTCATTTAAATCTAGATTATAGATAGTGCAGAATAGCACATTTTAAAAAATGAAGACAACTAATTTTTATCCTACTCTAATAATTTTTCACCTTTTTTTTTTTTAACTTGAAAAAAAGAACTGAAGTACAGACTAATATCACTCCAAATAAGTAGCAAAGTTGCACAGTAAAATTCTTCAGCATCAGCTGGACTTAATTCTAATCCTTAACCCTGTAGAATATTATATTACTAATTTGTATATACATAAAAGTACTAGTATAGTATCTCAGCAGATAGTTTTCACTGTCTCACCCACAGTGCATGCAGTACTTTAGCAAAGGAATCCAGAAAGTTAGAACACAACAAGAAGAATAATCTTTTAATTAAGTTCTGTAAATCAATATATTTTGTACTGTTGCTTGAAATAATATATGTGCCCATCTAGTTCACATTCACACACCCCTTAAGTATTGATTAAAAAATGCCACTCTCTGTCTCTTCTGATAGTGTCTATGCTTAAAATTAAAATATAATTTCTGGAAGCTCTGCTCACTAGAACTGGCAGATGCTCCATGGAAAATTGCCAGTAACTATTAACACATAATGAAGAATCAACCTGCTGGGGCACCTGGGATAAATTTAGTTTTTTCATTGCATTATTATTCCACTTGAGTGAGATAATAGATTATAATTTTAGAGAATGTGACATATGTAACATTTATAAGACTTTGCAAAAATCATTTGAAACCCTTTACTTAAAACATTTATCACACATTCCTGGTAGGGGAGTGGAAGAACTTTGACAGTGAGATTTTGGTGGGCCAATTTTCTTAAAAGAAGATACAAAGACATTTAACTCAAAGCAACCTCAACTATAAAGTCAGTATTCAGTTTCCAACACACTTATGTACATGCCTAACAAAAATATTGAACTACTCTGTTTTTTCAGTTTCAGTCTGTTCTCAAATTACTAGTTTAATTGTCAGTTTCAGAATCTATACCAAAACCTCCCAGTCTTGTAATGCAAAGGAAGCCACAAATGCAGTTCTTCTGATTTTCTTTGTGAAAGCCCACAAAAGCCACCACTTGAAGACAGACAACTGCATGTTACGGATAGCAAAAGGGAGCTGGCATGTCTGTCTCTGAGTAGCCTGTATGAGGAGAAACCTAATCTGTACTCACTGACAATTGTTTAGGATTGTTTAATATAAGATGCAAGTTCTTCACAAACTGTATCTTCACTTCCACAGTATTCATGTAAAGAGCTTCTAATTTCCTCAGTGCTCCAGTTCAGCCACCTTCTCCTCCAGAGAATTAACCTCTTCTATTAGTGCCTGCATCATGTGTCCTCTGGGAAGATAATAATACATATTGAAACAAGCTGATAATCCCCCCAGGTCCTACATATCTTCCTGCACCTTCAACTTAAACCTGTTAATTTTAGAATGGGTATGATAGTTTATGATTTGATCATAAATCATAAATCATTAAATCACCCTTTGATTAAGTGAGCAAGTTTACATTCCAGTTGTTGTTCTCTGCTCATATTAACCTAGTTAGCAACAAGTGAGATCAACATAAGTGTGCGTAAAGAAATAAAAAATAAAAAAATAAAGCAAGCTGATCCAAAGTCTCAGTATTTTCATCTGTGCTCATTTCTGACACAAACTTTTGTACACTTTGTGCTTGCTGTCCTTTGTTTGCCACCTGCTCTTGACAAGGACAAGAATCACACATTATTCAAGACCAAATTTAAAGCAATGTTCTATGTTGTTACTACTCTACTTTTGAAGCCAACACAATCACTGAAGTATTCATTTTTTTGAAAGAAATTTCTCCTTCCAATGGAGACTTCCTCCTATAGTAATCATATAATGCATGGACACTAACAGGTTGTATATATTATTACCTTGAATATATATTCCTTTTGAATTTTGAATTGAATATATTACCTTGAATACCTGTAGTGATCAACATACAATTGCGTTCAGAGAGTGAATCAGATGGTCTCCTGTACCTTTGTAGTATGGAGAGGCCCTGAGGCCAAACTGGCAGTATTCAGTGTAATATCTTCACTTTATCTCCAGTCTGAGACACCGTCTGTGTCTGCTTCTATCAAGATTCCTTCTGTCTTGCTTCCTGCCTGAACAATTCTGAATCCCAGTTCTTACTCCTGTCTCCAAGTACAGCAGCCCAAATTCTTTCTCCCATGCAATCCTTAAATTAGTAGATGAAGCAGCTCAAGAAATACATATAAAACAACAACAAAAAACCTATAAAAATATTTGCAACATTTTTGTTGCAAAATTGAAGGTATTTTAATATAATCCAGTTTTTAGATGTTGGTATTACACAGGACAGACCGTATTTCCTCATTCGTTTTCCATTACATTAATTAACTAACTATATTAAGAGGATGTTGCATCCTATATAATTCAGTCTTCCACGTAAATGCTCATACTTATACAGTACATCCATCAGCATATGATTGTTCCATACAGTAACACAGTTTAAAAAAAAAAAAAATCTTGCCCCCCCCCTCTAACCCCCCAATACGCTAGCGGGATCATAAGGAACCACACAGTAACTAGTCTGTCACAGTTCTGACCCACACACATGATGGGGCTGCTGTTCCAAGGGAACAAAGTAAAACCCCAAACTGCACTTAGAGTCGCAGTAGAGGCCTCAGTACCTGTTGATTCTATCTAATGATCTGTTTCTATTGCATCAAATTACCAATTATGAGGCTATGGTTAAATCTTTATCAAAGATCAACAATGACCTGGTTTATTGGAGAGATAAATTATTGTTCCAAATACCAACTACACCATTTTGAAGTTGGTAATACTAGAATAGTATAAACTATTAATTTTTAAGGGCACAGAACTTTGAATACCAACTTTTACAAATCTTTTCCACATCCTTCCTCCTGCTTCAGAATGAAGTTCTAACCATTTTAGGTTTCTCTGAGCTGAGAAAGTCGGCCACATACTTACCTGCATAATGGCTGCAGGTAAAACTGGACCTATTGCTATCTGACCTATCGCTATGTATTCAGAATTTTTCCAATTGCAGATTTTTTACTTGTTACTTAGAACAGGTGATTGAGCTATTCCAAATTTGGCTGTAGTACAAAAAAGCTTTCAAACATACTGGGATAAAGACGTAAAAGGAAACTGTAAACCATACCTTTAATTTTTGTAATTGCTAAACTGTATTTTAAGGCTTGAGTATTTATTTGTAAGAGGTGTCACAGTCTATAAGATAAATCATAAAAAATGCAGAGAATCATAAAGCTTTGGAAAAAAAAAAAAAAAGCTTTGCTAATGAAATAACCACTGTGAGACTGAAAGTAAAAGCAAGCAACGAAAGCTGCATGAATACACAGTATGAACAAGTAAAATCCAGTTTAAATTCTGAAGACCCGATGGACTCATAGGCTTTAAAGTAACAGAAGTGCTGTTAAAAAAATTGTGTGAAAAATAATCTTAATAAAATCAGGCATGGTTAAAATACGTATACACTTCTTATACTTAATTAGAAGACAAATATGGAAATTAGAAGACAAATATGGAAAGAGAATACAATGGTAACATTTCAATTGAAGGCTCATTGTACTTAATTTAAATCATTAAATGTATTTGAATTATATATATTTAATGAACGAGAAAAAAGTGCTCCCATCGTATTTAACATTTCACAGTCCTCACAGAAAAGATGCTGCAAATAACTCAGAAATTTGCACGCAGGCCAGTAATGTCCCAGTTTGAGGTATTTCACTGAAGCAAAAGTCTCTCCCTGTGACACACTCAGGCACTCAGAAAATGTGATTTTTTTTGAGTAAATAAATAGTATCATTTAAACTAAAAGCAACTCTCCATATCAAAGAAGAAGAAAAATGAAACTTCAGCCTACCAGACACAGATTTACATATCAAACTGTGGGCTCCAGTGTGTTGTGAATCCTGTTACAGTTAAAAAATTCTGACTTCACATTCTGAATGGTAGTGTGATCCTTACGTACGCTCTGTAAATTAGTCTAGTCATTTGCTAGGACAGAAGTTGACACTCCAGAAAGATTATGTCTGAAAACGTGTGACAAAGCCACAGAGAATAGCTATTTACCATATATATGTAGATTTTATATAAATAGGGTCATTAACCAAAGGTGAATCTTATGAAGAAAGGATGTTAACTGCTCTTTTTATATTATACTCCATAAGAATACCTGCTTAAAAATACTCATAAGGCCTGTCATAAAAATCTAAAAACAAAAGGAGACTTTTGTCCAAAAGGTCCTTTTTCCATCATGAACATATTTATATATTCTCTTTACTAAAGAGATTCTTTTGCTCAGCTTGTATTCATGGTCGTCCTCTCGTCACGTTGCCCTGAAAATATGCAAGAAAGTTTTCAGTTCTCAGAATGAGGTGAAATTTGAAACAACCACACCTGACAACAGGTCCAGTGCTTGAAATGCTTAGTCTGAGGGGAAAACTAGCCAAGAAAAGCATCTGCCACCAGGAATATCCATGAGGCAGATAGAAATCAGAATGACACTCAGGTACCAACCAAATCATACTGACAGAGCAAAGCTGGGCAAAGGAAAAGAGTCACATCTTTAATTTACTAAAAAGATGCAAAACTGACCCATGAAAACTTCACTCATTTGTGAAATTAACAGAATCCATTTAATATGAAATTACAACAACAATAATCAGGTTTATGCTTTTTCATAACACCAAAATATAAATAGAACACAAATATGTTGTGGAGTTGTATACCTACATTTTTTCCATTATGAAACAATGTAATTTTTTGGATAATAATTGTATCTTTTTTTTTTCTTTTTTCTTTTTAATGTAAAATAAACTCTAATTAACTGGATTTTTATACTCCCATAGGTGAAAACCACAGTTAATTACTTTCTTTTAATGATAAATTGGAATATCACTACTGTTACAGTTCTCCAGCATCGCCAGTTCAGTCTACTCAAAAACAAGCACACATTCAGAAGGGAAGACAGGCTCAATCTGTGATAAAAATGTCTCTATACATCTCAAACACTGGATGATTCATGGCTCATGCTGATCGATCAGATAGGATAACCCAACGTTGATAACTTTGTCTCCCTTTCAAAGACAGTCATATACACAGCTAAGTATGACTCCACTAAAATTTTAATTCATAGTTCTGTATCTGCTAACTCAAACTCTTTACAAGCTCCAAGATGTGGAGACCCTTGATGTGGAATTGCCCTGTTCCTCATAGGGGTCTTCCAGTTTGTATTGAGGAATCAGGCATCATATCTACTCCCATTCTATTGTCCTTTTTTTTTGCAGTCTCATAAAGTTTTTCAATCTGAACATGGCTGGCTGTTTTCAGGAACACACCTTGTTTTTTTTCCTGAATACAGCTTCCTTGACTCAGAACACAGCATCCTGATAAGATAAATGAGATCTGCCTGTCTACTGCCCACCCATACATTTCAAAAACCAATGCACATACATAGACACACACGTGCATGCAAGTCAATTGTGAGGAAACATCTCTATTGCCTTTTACATAGTCCAGAGATTTTCCAGATACTAATCATTTGAAAATGAACATATATTTAGACATTTTTCACATGCAAATACCTCGTATACTTTGAATGGATGCTTGAGAGTTGATTTGTCCTTTAATATGTACTACAGTAGAAAAATTCAATAAAGTAGCAATCCAGGCACATTTTTCATTCCAGGAAATCTCTGTTGCGGATGCTCTTTTCTTTCCTGCCTTTTCTATTGATTGCCCCTTCCACAGTAACTAGAAGCCACATATCTCTTGGTATGATGCTAAAGCTTTGTTTTTGTGTTTTCTTATTTTTAATAGGCCAATTTTCTTTCTCAGAATGATTTTGCAAATTGTACAATATCCAATAAGACTAAGAATGGCCAAAAAATTTGACAGTTTGTAAATTTTCTGTGCAATTATTAGGCACAGATAGTTTGATCTAAATGAGTTCTGCATTTCCCCTTTATTTTCCTCCCTATCTCTCTTACTCAGATGTAATACACATATGAAAAGAAAAAAGTCCAACAATAGTAAAAACATTAAATCATTGTTCTCCTTTAGATTCTCAGTCCCTTGAGTGGTTCCCAACGCACGAGTGCTTCTTTATTCCTTTCATTCCAATTACTGTTTAACTATCAAATGAAATAGCTAGCAAAGGCAGTAAGTTATGCCATCTATAGCATTCCCTTGGAAATATTAAGTAGCTTTTATAGTAAGATATTTGACAATGCTGAGAAACAGATAGAAGCAATTAACATCAAATTGTTACTTTTCTCCAAAGGAAAATATTTGTTTAATTCAACCATTCAAATGAAAAGAGAAATTTAATTACAAGTGTTTTGTAACTGCCTGTCCATATTAACAAAAGCACAAATATATCTCTCTGAAATCCTATTCAGTATTAATGTGGAATGTAGGTAAGTCAGCTGAAGAACATGGCACATGATGATAACCCTTACCTTCCTCATATTCCATTAAAATACTATAACACAGGCTTTTTAAGCTTTATTAACTATGAACAGCATTGCTTTTGAATAAACACATAACTATCAGAAAATAAGGAAATTAAAATATTCATTTTCCTACCTTTTATACTTAGACTGCAAATTTAACATTTGCTTGGTCTGCAACAGGCCATGCAACCATTTATTTTGTCCTATCACCAGCTCTGAAGTAAAACAGTATAAATTGGGATTTTAACCAAGACAAGGTAGCCAGATCAGGACTATTAACAAAAATCCTAGCTCCTGTGACACTGAAAAGTATGGTGGAAAGAACAGTAAGCTCTTGTGTTAATCTGCAATGGAAAAGCCAGCTCTACCAAACTTTCTGTTGCAGGTGGTCATCCCTGATCACTCAGGGACTATGATCCCTGATCATGCAGGGAACATTTGCCTAACATTGGACAAAAACTCTGTGGAAAGAATGATGAACACGCACTGGCACTATTTAACTGGCACTATTTTTCTTCACTGCTGAGCAGGCCAAATTACATTCAACACAATCTCAAAAGTGCTGAGGGGAATTTGTGATCTACTGACAGTTTTGGTCATCTGTGGTGAGTCAGTTATACTCTGTTAGTCATATTAGCTAAATAGCTGTTCACAATCTTCCAAACATGATCTGATGCATGAAGGAAATCATGCTTATACTTTAGGCTGTGACTCACAGAAATAATTTGTTAGTGTGGAACCCTGCCACACAAAGAGCATTGTCATTGACAACGGACATTGTTCATCAATGAAGGAAATGCAGCACCTTTTAAAACATCTTTTAAAATTATGAACCCAAATCTAAGAGGTGTGACAGTAGCTAGCTAGTCCTTCCCTTTTTGCTTTTTCATTTTGTGCTGTCTTTTATTTGTATTTACAGAAAATATCTAATTAATTTAGAGTGAATGATCTTTGTGGGGCTGCATTTTCTTACACAAGAAATAACAAAACAGAGAGAAGTAGAAAAACTACAAAGTGAGAAAGGCAAAACAGAAATAGATTAAGAATCTTAAAATTCTTGTGTACTGAGAGAACAAAGAATGAAAGTTCATTTAATTTAAGGAATGGGGTTTCTACAGATCATTCAGATCTACCAAGTACACAAAGGTCTTTTTCTGTGAGAGTACTGGAGTATTCATCCAGGGCTTAATAATACCAACTCCTACTGTATTTGAAAATTTATTTGAAGCAGGCAGCTTATTGCAATTAGATAATATAATATAGGAGGAAAAAAAAAAAAAAAAAAAAAAAAAAAAAACAGGAATACATTAAAGAGCTGGTTCAGTTACAACTGCAGCTGCTTCCTGTAAATTCCATCTATTGAATAATAAAATTATTGGGCAATTAAAAGCAATTGCCACTTCTGTTTTCCTACTGATAAACATTATAAAAACCCTCAGAATCACTGCTTTTTCCTGTTTATAACAAAGCTCATCATCATCACCATCTAGCAAACTATTCTGTGTAGGTCATAGTGGATTTGCAATGTAAGCTTAAAAAAGAGCTGTAACAGAACCAGCTGGTTTCTGGTTACCTTTAAAAAACAAATAATCCATACTACTAAACCATACTATAACAAATATGCTACCTTACTGAGTAAGTTTGCAATACCTGCATGGTGTAAGTTTTTAATGCAATCTGTTGTCCAAATATGGTGCCAGATTCAGTGTTTGAATGTGCTTAACCACAACTATTAAGCTGCTTAGGGGGACAACTTTCCACTTCCAACAAGACAAGTTTTATTTCATAATATGTAAAATCTATTGTTCAACATACCTTGTCTGTATATACTGGACTGCGTAGCCCTGTAGCCCAGTAAGAATAGAAATGCTATCACTTGTTGCAGGTCACAGGCTCCATGGTGCCTTTGTAAGGCCTCACGAATGAGGCCTGTCAGGCTTTGTCTAAACTTCTCTTGGCCAGCCTGGAGCTTTCTTTTACCTTGCTTGGTCATACAGGCATTTTCCTAAAGACCAGTGGCCTATGCCTAATCTACTTTATTTCTCTCTATATAAATATATAAAATACAGATATCAATATCAAGTAGTTATGCTGTATAGAATGAAATATATATTATTCTAACTTTAAAATGAATTGAGATGAATGTAGGCATGGTATGACTGCAGATGCCTCAGAAGTGTAGATGTGAGACAGCGTATAGGGGATTATGTGTATGGAATTAAAAGAAAAGGGGTTGAGGATTACAATGGAGACCAAGGCAATTGGCCAATAGTCAAACAGGACATGGGCACTAGTTTTAAGACTAACAAAGAACAGACATCTAGTGTATGTGAGACATTCGATATACAGTAAATCCAAATGTAATCTTAGAATAGCTTGGGTTGGAAGGGATCTTAAAGATCATCTAACTCCAGTCCCCCAAAGAAGTTTAATAAAGACTTTGCAGATTGATAATGAAAGACCAAGGCAAAGATTTCTAGAAATAGCAAACCTCATAGCAAAAAGTCTGCGTGTGATGGCTAGCATTTTATGCTGAGATGGAACAGGGCAGCATTTTCACAGGCTAGTAAGAACTGTGTTACTTACTTGACAGAATACATGCCAGATAACACTGATCAGCTATCATCGGCTCAGTAACAAGACCACTTCATCAGCCATGGGTGCACATTATAAATTGTGTCACCTGCACTGGCTTGAAAGCTAATTTAAAATTTAATAGTACTAGACAAAAACAGAAAAACTTTGTATAAAAATTTCAGTGTATAGAAAAGACTTTATTTCCCCTTCCATTCCAGACTGCATTGCATGCTTAAAATTTTGAACAATATTTTCAGCTCTTTAGTCTAAGGACTTTGCAATTTCTCTCCATAATCTCTTTCTCCTCTATCTACCAAAATGTAAAAAGTGATAAGAAATAAAGAGTTGTAGTAGAGCAGATGGATAACACTTATGATTACAGTGGGTTTAGTCTAAGTTTAATGACCAACAAATTCATCAAGGTAAATGGAGAGCAAAAGCAATCTAAAAGGTTTGAGGTGATATTTAATTGAGCATATTTTCTAAAAAAATACAGAGATTTTTTGGGAGACTGATAATGGACCAAGATTGGCTGGTTATGGGAGGTGATTCACTGTGAAAATTTCAAAGATCTTTACCCTCTACTCTGGCTATTACACACCACCAAACTTTAATGTTCAGTATACACAAACATGAATAAACAGAAAATTTAGGTCTTAAAACAGAATATATGAAATTTTCTCTGCTAGTCTTAACAGTTAAAAATCCATAGAAAAACTTATATACTAAAATATATTGGATAGATAAGAAAAGCTGTCTCTTAGCAATGTTAAGAGGCAGATGCTTGCTCTGTACTTCATTACTTCCTAGCAGGAACTACTGCTTTGAGTGGGAAGAGAAGGGCACCCATAACACAATAGCTGATGTTGCTTCTTTATCATATCAGAAAAGAGTTTGAAAAACTGTGATCTTACCTATCTTTAAGGTTACTTCTGCTTCATACTTCTAACATCCTTATGCAGTAAACTGTACATTTCCAGGTCAATGAAGGATTAAGGTTGTGGTGTTTGTCTTGTTTTGCTTTTAAATATAAAAGGTATTCTTAATCTCCACTCTCAGATTTAAGATTCAGATCAGATAGGCACAAAGGGACTTACACAGGGTGGACTAATGTTAGAAAATAAGGAACATAATAACAGTCTAGAGTGAAGTACATACTATAACAATGACCATAGACCATAGAGGTGACTGATTTCTGTACACCACAAAGAAGTGTTCTTACTACATTGCCCATTTCAAAGCATCAACTCTTATCTTTATATACAGATAATTTGCTAAAACAGACCACAAAAAAAGTGTTGTGAAAGTGAATACCACTGAATGTTACAGTACCTTTAAAAAGCAATATTTAATTTTATTATTTTAATGAGTTAAATGGAAAAATGGGAGGATACAATCAAATGCTCATTGTACTCAAAAAGCTTCGATTATCTTTATATGGGTAAGAAGCTACTATTGATTTCAGCGGTGCTATTCAAATTCTATTTAAGCAATGAAATGCACTTAGAATCATAGAATATCCCGAGTTGGAAGGGACCCATAAGGATCATCTCCTGGCACCGCACAAGTCTACTTTTTTTGTTTGTTTTTAACTGAAAGGGGATAATGCATTCTACTGATGCAATCCAGTACTTGACACTGTTCAAGTTTAGAGCAGAAACTGGTGCCTTCTTTCTGACACAGAAATCTCTCCAAATTTGATCTTTTTAACTGAATGAAGCTTAAAACAGTTCATTTTTACTCGTCCAAAGACTCTGGGTAGTAACAGTATTACTGTTTACTCTAACAGATGCAAGGTAAAACCTATTTACAGCATGTCACCAATTCAGGACATGGGTTGGACTGCATCTAGATGTGCAAGTGCTTCCAAAAGCAAAGCAAAGTCACTTTCATAGATGCAAATGCAATGTTGGCTAACTTCTAAGGAAATTAAATGGCACACAAAATATCACAAAGGGAAAAAAAAAGAAAAGCTGAACATCTATACAGATGCTATACAGATCTTTACCATATGACCAAAATTTATCAATTCCACATTGTAGTTAATTAAAATGGGTGATTTTACTTAAAATCCATCTTTTATACAATTCCAAACTGCTAGGAACTTAAAGCAAGAGAAAAAAATGGTCATTCATGGTTTAGAAGACCAAAGCTAGGCTTAGAAAGAAAATCTGATACAAATACAGGATTGTCTGCAGCATTTCTCTAGTGTCTCCTGACAGCCTACTTGATTACAGTCCTTTCCCTCAGTCAGAACACTACAACACTCCCAAATCACTGCGTGACTTTAATCAATCTGCTTTGTGTTCACCAAAACAAAAAACAAAAAAAGTGTAAAATTGGGCTGTAGATTTTTATAATCTCTACTATACAGAGGCATATTTTTATATACTGAAGCTTATAATACTTTAATCATTGTGCAGAGCACAGTATCAGAATTAAAACTGCAGAGAAAATATAAAATTTTGAAGATCACCTTGGAAATCTTGACCATTACCACAAGAAGAGCAACTATCCACTTTGCACAGAATATTGTTCTGTGAAGAAAGACGGATTAGGAAGCATAATTTAAAACAGACTATTTATAACCTGTTATATTTAATTTAGACATGAAGCTCATTTTGAAGTCTGGCCACTTCCAAAGTCTAGGCAAAAACACACATCCCCTGCGAGCTCTGTTCAGATGGACAACTGCACCTGAATCAGCTCTTTCTGAGGTAAGAATATTGTTATAAATTTCTGTGACATAGTCCTCCAGAGGACAAACACAGTGAGTGGTGACAGGATTACACTTTATCAGGAGCAACTACACACTGTATTTGCCTTATCAGGTTTATCTGTTGTATGTCATGTTAAGATGAATTGTCAAATGTTTTTTTGTTTGTTTTTTAAAATGTGTGCAGTGAAAACATACTGTTGAATTTTTAATTACGATTAGTACGCATATATATTTTCTCCTTCTACTTCCAAAGTCCCCTACCTTTGTAATGTAGCAGCTCTTATAATTCCTATAAAATTTTCAACATGATGGATAATATGTTGACCTGCAGTTTATTTGATAAAATCAAATGCTTTCATGAGAATATTAATGTTAGGCAGGCACCATCATACCTCACTTATCACCACAGTAAATCAGCAGACACGCTTAGCTGAACAACTCTTTTAGCAGTGCTGAATGCTTTTGTGAAGCTCTCTATGCCTTCTGAATCCTCCATCTTGGATAATCAGCTGCCACAAGCTACTATTCTCTTATTTGATATTCAATAAATCTATACTGTGGAGTTCGTAATTGTCCCAATACATGCTACATTTTGTCTGACTGCTTGTAAATAACTCTGTTGTCAATACCAAACACAGCAACAGCTGTATGTATGCAGTTGGTTTGATGTGAAAAATTAAAAATCAATGTATTATATCCTTCCCGTAGGCACCTGCAGATACCACCCAACAGAATTGATTAACTCTTACACAACAAATAATAAAGCCAATTAGAAAATGTATGGAATATCACAGTACAGCTCCACATTTAAATGTAGTGGCAAAGACAATGCAAAAATAAACTAAAATAAAGCTTAGATATGACTAAGGAATGAGGGCAACAGCCCATGTCTATATAATGGTTTATTATCACCCCACAAAGAGAACATGTAGAAATATACCCCGTGTACATATTTTACTTATCCTAAATATCAAAAATATAACTATACCTTGCAGCATCTGACACATTTTTCAGCCTACATATATATTTTATTCTATCAAGTTAGAATAAGTTCCTATTATTCTAATCCTATATAGTAATTTTAGATTAGAGATTTTATAACCTTCAAGGAATATACCCAAAATAATATTTGAAACAAAGTGAAAATACAGTAAAATTAGCATAAGACAAACTTAATTGTGACACTTTCAGCATTCCTAATTCTAGGAATTCTAATTTCAGAAATTCTAATTCTAAAACTCATTTCATTTCAATCAACGTTTCCTTACTGACTGCATTTACACCCTTATAGTTAAGTTATAACAGCCACTTCCAAAGGAGGAAAGCAATGAAGAAATACAGAAGCAAAAGTCAAAACAAAAACAAAACAAAACCCCTCAAAAAGGAAGGAAAAAAATGTTTCTTATTTTAATTTGGTCTTACATTTTAGGATACATTCATAAAAAATAAAATAATAATAATAACTATCAGAATAATATAGTTTGCATAAGACTGTAACTACAAATGCTTCTCAATAACTAGGAATACTTTCAGACAAATAAAAAGGTCACAGCTGTTTTTAAGGACAAAAGTAATAGCCTTCTCCAAAATTTTTAGATATACAAATAAAGTTCAGAAAAACAAACAAGCAAACATTTTTTTATTATGCAATTATCAAAGAACATTTCAGATAGAAATCAAGTGTGGCGCACTTCAAAAAACAATAGAAGAAGAAACACTTTGTTTTGTAATTCTCACAGCAACTTTGTAAATTAATAATACCATATAATCCTGATCTAGTGGGTAGTGTCCCTGCCTATGGCAGGGTGGTTGGAACTAGATGATCCTTGAGGTCCCTTCCAATCCAGGCCATTTTATGATGATAACATTGCAGCCCCTCACTCATTTGTACAGTAATTCACTGAACAAAATGCTTCTGAAGTAGAAATAGTTACATCCAGCTTTGTTTTTACCTGTTTTATACTTGGGTAATTGGTACTGGGCCATAAAATTTCCATCTGGCCTGCTTCTTTTTCTGTTTCTGTCTCAAGCAACCCAGTGATTAACTACATAGCTAAGTCTCTCATCTTCAGCCCTCCTGTATTATTGCTTATTCAACCATTCTGTTTTTAATAGAAGCATTTGACAACCAAGCACTAAGCCTACCACATGTCAGGGTTGGTGTTGGTGCAGAGTATAGCACCATGGAAACACAGCATAGTGCAAGAGCATGATGAAAGTGAACCTGGCCTGGAGAAGTCAAAACTACATTCTTGCTGAGGTCTGCTGCAGCCTCTTACATACAAAAGTTGCCCCTGCCCCTTCTCAGGACACAGCACGCTATTAAGTGTAACAGTAAAGGCTTTGTGATTCTAGACAACCATTTTAAAACTTCAGCTAAAATATACTGCTATATTTTAACAAAAGTAAAAAATGCCAGTATTTTACTTCTCTTTGAGGAAAAAACTAACCTGTAATTCTATACAATACATATATTTGTTATAAAAAAATACAAGTGGAAATCCCCACATGGTCTCTATAGAAAGCTGCCCAATGAATAGCGAGAGCTCTTTAATGTTAATGAAAAAATCCTATCTAACTCTTCTAGAGATACCATGTTTTGCTGTGCAACTATCACCTGTTCAATTGCCACAATTCCCTCATCAGAAAGAACAGCTGAGCTTGTCAGCAGTCCAGTTGCAATGTCAGAGATTAGCTGAACTGCTCCCATTAGAATTAATGGACTTATCTGCTAAATCCCTACGTGTTGGTCTGTCAAGTCTTTCTTAAGCGATAATACCCTTGCAAGCTTCCAGTTACCAAAGGTTTAAAAGGAATGGTCTTTTTTTTTTTTTTTTTTTTTTTTTTGTCGGTGGTGTTTTCTTTTTTTTTTTTTTTTCCTTCTTTGTGTTAGACAGAATGAAGCCTTTCCTTTGATCTTTTAAAAATCTCACAACTATTTCCAATTAAAAATAATAATAATAATTAAGGGCTTGGTAATATTCCGATGACATCCAAATAGCATAAAATCATATTCTATCTTTTGGTGACTTGATGGAAAATTTTGCTAGTAGAATAATATGCAAAACTATGAGAAGAGGTTCTCTAGATGTCTCTATGCCACATGCACATATGAATCAACTCCTACTGACATTTTAGCTATTCTGTACAAAAGAATAAAGCAGCAGGCTTTGGATGAATTAGCATATTTTCTTCCTGATAAGGAAGAAAATGGAGTCTTACATTCTCATTATGATTCTACAGAAATTACACTTTTCCTACTAACTTTAAACTTCTACTAGCCATATGTAGCTAGTCCATCTGTTTTTACTGATTTTGACTATGAAATCTCTATATGCATATCATAATTACATACTGATTTTGAACGTATTCTTGCTTGTGCAAATATTTAACTGGAGCTCTGGGGGACAATCTTGTTATGTTAATTAGTGGTTTTGATAGCAAGGACAACTCGTTATGATAGCAAGGATAACAGACTTTTAAGAACATCCGCAAGTTTTCTTTTCTAGGTTTCAAAAAATCAGTTACCAGTGCAGTAAACAGAGAAAATAATATAAAATTGTGTCTATGGCAACCATATTATCCTTCTCCAGTTTGCATGTCTATGTTTTTTTCAGGAGATTGCAGAATTCACACTTATTTTTACTATCATGGACCAATTAAAACCTCTCTCTGAACTATGCTGTTATTTCAGAATTGCTACTCACTACTGAACTGGATCTGTGAATTCTAATCTAAAATGGAAAAAAAAAAAATCTTTTCAAGAGGAAAGCAAGCAAACAAACAAACAACAACAATCTTTGATGAGCAAATTACTTCCTAGAAAGTTTCTGCTATTGTTGCTACATGGCATAAATTCCTTTATTGCAGGAGGAAGGTCTGTGGAGAGTGACAAAAAGATGGTAAGACAGAAAAAGAATGAAGTTGTTCACTAACTTGCAGTAAGTCAAAGACTGGGGGGAAATGTCATGGTGCAAGATTTTGAGTATGAGCCCACAAATTTAAGAAATAACAACAACAACAAAAAAAGATATGCAAGTATTTTAGTGATGTGGGCTGAAACCCTTTCAGGTATTGATTTGACTCTTCCCAGTTCTACTTAAGTCATTGCTGTAATCAATTGGGATGTGAATTTGCCTTAGCAATAATCATCTTATTAATGGTATCATGTGTCTGGTTTCTCTATAGAGATGTTTTCCTCATACACACATAAACATGCATTCTTTACAGAATGCAAGAAATCACATGTGTGAAGTACAGAGGACTTACTACGCACTGACAGGGCTGAGGCTAGTTTGTGAATACAAAACATTTTTAACACATTATATTTATGTTCACAAATCAGCCATGTAGCATGATGCCATGGATTTGTGGCTGCTGGATAAGCCACATATATTTAAATGCACTACACAACATACAAATATACATACATCTTCCTAAGAAATCCTACTTAGACATGTGCCTCTAAGAACTGATAGCATTATTTTGGAAAGTATACTGACCTGAAATTTTTCCTTTAAGTATTCTCATGACCGGCTTACTATTTTTATTTTTAAATTAAGGTAAAAAGAGTATGAATTTAACAATAATACTAATATCCAGTCTATACAAAGGTTTCATTTTATAATGGCTTAGTATTCATTAGGAATGATGCAGTATAGTCTAGACTGTAGATTTCAGCCTCTGATTTTTTATTTATTCTTGTTTAAAGAGAGCTAGACATTACTTATGAAGTAATCATATTTTTTTCAGAAGACAAAGTATCATTATCTATGTTTCCTTCAACTAATATAAATGTAATTACTATTTTAAGTCAAGCACGTTTTGTTTGGTTTTAGCCAGCAAAGTGCTATTGGTGCTAGCTAAAATAAAACTGATATGGATCCAGGGATGAAAAGCTGTCATCTTTAATATCCATATTTACTGCCCCGATATCGGAAGCTACAGCATTACGGTAACATATAACAGATATAGGATATATTAAAAACCTTAGTTGTTTTTCAGATCATATTTCTTTCTACCTGTCAAAGAGGCTTCTAACACAGATATTTAGGATTACGAAAATAAGAATTTGATTTAATAAATAAACTGTATTTAAAAGGACTGCTTGCTGGTTCCTTCAGGACTGCAAGAATGCATTATTTTCATACAGTAATTCAATGGCAAAATGCTACCAACCTGCCACAGAAATTCTTAACTTTTCATAAATGTTCACTATCTATTTGCATGGAGATACTGATTTCTCAAATTCATTTTCTCCAATAAGTTTTCTTGAGACCTTTACTGGCTTTTTTTTTCTCCACGATATAAGCTCTGCACACACCAGTTGAGCTTGATCTAGATCTACCCCTGCAGAAATATTATTATAATGTCAATTATTGTCTGAAGGAGGGGACAGAACAGGAATCAATGATTTTATTAGCTTTAACCCCCAACTCTTGTATCTTTTCTATCCCCTTAGAAACATGACAACTTTTTTTCACTTCAGTGTTTTAAAACAAATCTTCTGTTTCTTGGCCCCTAAACCATATAGAGATAATTCTTTAAATTCTTTTTAAGTCTTTATTATTAAGTCTCCTCAGAATTTTCAATGCTAATAAAAAATAATGACAGTTAAAACTGTTGTAATACTCACACTCCAGTCCCTTGCCTGCCTCTTTCCTCTCCTGGGTACTGTTTTAAAATGTGTTTCTTATCCTAGGCTTCCTTTTACATTCCTTAATGAGTGGCAGACTAGTCTCTTAATTGTCCTCCACACAAATGGATTAAGTTTCACATGAAGCGAGATCCCCAGGTATGTGTTAGAAAAGCTGTAAGCAGTTGTGTGAGATGAGAGTAGAAATGTAATTCACCTGCTCTTGATGGCAAAAGCACCAACTTTCCATAGCATTTATTTTGACTCCCAATGAAAAGACCCTTTTAACTTGTCGCATCTTTTATTCAGCAACTCATTTTCTGCTAAGCATTAAAAGTCAGTAGAGAGTGAGGATTTGTTCCAAGGCTTGCTGAGATATTACCTACACAAAGGAAATGCAGACCATTTCTGGTGAGTAAAGCCATTGGGAATGTTTGAAATTCCAATGCATCTTACCCCCACACATCACAGAGAGGCCATCATGCCTCTTGTCTCTTCTCTTTCTTAGTCCTTCCTCAGGTTCCACTTAAATATGAGACAAAATATTTTTACAGTGAGGGTGACAGAGCACTGGAACAGGCTGCCCAGTGGGGTTGTGGAGTCTCCTTCTCTGGAGACCTTCAAAACCCACCTGGACACGTTACAGTGTGACGTGATTTAGGGATTCCTGCTCCAGCATGGGGATTGGACTAGATGATATTTCAAGGTCCCTTCCAATCCCTAACATTCTGTGATCTTACTTCACTATATAATTTTATGTACATTTTATTCATTGTACTGTAACTTTAAACTATAATAACTGTTAAAAACAGGTGAAATAATTTATCTGAACTATTTTTTCTGTCTCCAAGAAAATGTTTCATTTTAACTGGTATAAATTTACATTACTATTCAACATACTATTCTTAGGCAAAAAATGATCAAGGGTGAAGTATGAGTTTAAGATGACCAAATATTATTTGGGGATGTTCATTATTAGATAAGGTCTTTCAAATGCATGGCCTACAGAAATAGTATCTCAAACATAAACTTTACTTTTGGAGTCCTTCATCAATGACAACACTACTGCTGCCTGTATAGGCAATGAGCTCATGTAATTGCAATGTAATTAGAACAATATAATCAGAACTTTTTTTCTAAGTATATTTATGGTATCCTAGACAAAGATATTGCAGGTTTACATGCTTATGGGTATTTTTACATTGTATGAGGGGAAAATAAGAGATTATCTTCCCTCTTGAATATTCAAATTAATGAATCAATCCTCTGTAACAGATTAAATCAACTCTCACTGACTCACTGTTTTGCAAACTCAAATGGGAATGTTTCCATCTCTCTCTCTCTCTCACTGTATCACTCTGCTTAAAATGAACAAAAAAATAGAATTATTATATATTATTACTATAGTATTACAAAAACATGCCCACATATATCAGTGAAACTTTCAGATGTAATGATTTGCTTTTCCAAAGCAGGACACTATTTATAACCAAAAAAGAACAATCTGCAGAAGTAATGGTATAAACCCAGACTTATACCAGCAAAGCACAGTGTAGTCTTCCATTGGCAATAGGATGACAGAAGGTATGTTGCAGTCATGCAGTAATCCCTAGCTGTCCAAAACTCCTAACCCAAGTTTGCACAGCCACCTGGAACAATGCACTGTTCTACAGAAACACTACCTTTTGTTTAGGAGGGCAACCATACTGGGCATTGCCGTCAAGCTAGCAAGTGAATGAGTTATACAGCTTAGCTGACCTACAATAATGTTTTCTGTACTGGCACTCACCAGCAAAGCTTCAAGCTCTGCAAGCTCATGTTGCCTCATGTCTCTCACCAAAGACTGTCCAGGCCATGAAGGTATTTTGTGGTAGGTACTTAAGTTCTGGAGAAAAACAGGATTTATAGCTTTTTTTTTTTTTTTTTTTTTTTTTTTTTATCAAGTAGTCCTGTGGCTGTCCATTTAAATATTGCCTATTGCAAAATTATTTCCTGAGCATTCTTGCAGATTGCAAAAATAGACAGCTATCTTAGAGCTGAGAACTTCATGCAGAAAGCCAAGCTTCTGAAGCATTTGTGCATCTGGGCATTCATGCCAGGAAGTTCCATGGAAACTGTCCTGTGCCATAAACTTATCTGAAACACCACTTTAGTGTGGAAAAAAAAATAATAATAAAAAAAATAAATAAATAAAATCAGAGGATGACTCATTCCTTGTGCACACTAATGACAAAATGTCAGTGTTCCTTAATGTATTATACTAGAAAGAACTTCAGCCTGATGCATACACATTAACAGATAGATGAGCTTAAAAACAACCTTGAAAAATAATCACGTTTTATTTTTCTTGTGTTGTCTGATCACTAAAAAGCACCTTTAAAATTTTATCTTATATTGCTGAGATGAGGAAAACATGCCTTCAGTGATATTTGATTGCTTCTTGGTAGGTAATTATTTGTTCAAACAAAATAAGCCAAATTTACTTTTCAATCCTTTGCTGCCATCTGTTGGCAAACAGAAGACAGTGAAAAGAAGCATTTTGTTGACATGAAATAACAATAGTAGCTAAAATGAAATGCTTGATTGCATTACATGAAATGCATAACTACATGTGGTTATAGTTGGATAATTGGTTCTACTGTATTTTTTCCTATACTACAGCCTTAGATTACAAAAAGGGTGAGACATCCTGGAAGTTAACAATCTCCAAAATCCTAAATCACCTAACACTTAAAGAGTGTTAATATAGTATATTAACATATACTATATTATACTATAATGGGGTGGGGGAAGGGGAAATCCACCAAACAAATAAAGAGAAGGGTCAAGTTTTAAAAAGCCTGAAAATACAGACAGTATCTTTTCTTTTTTCTCTGAAGCTTCATGGCCAGCCTGTATTCATTCCAAAGGGAGTCAGCTACTCTATTTCTTTTTCAAGTTATCTATGTTTTTGTAAGCCCAGACAATAGACTTTAAAGCACAAAACCTAAACAATCTCCAGCTAGGTAGTCTCTCAGGTGGATTATTTATTTATTTGTTATCATTATGCTGAGTTTGACAAAAATATAGCTTGTTCCATCTTTCCTTTCATGAATTCAGAATCTGATCTAAATGAACAAGAACCAAGGATTAAGGTTTAAAACAATATGAGTCACACAGCTATAAACTGCATAGAATCAACACTGTTAGATAGCTCTAAAGATAATTTAATTAGTGGCAAAAAGAATGCCAGATTGACTATTTTAAGTTATTAAAATACTATTCTAATCACAAATCTTAGAAGTATTAGAAATGAAAGTAGATGTCTTCCAAGTGCTAGCATTTCAGATTTAGACATTTTCTAAGACACAGCTTGAAAGATACATTAAGGATAAATTGAAAGAGACAAAGGATTGGGTCAATTGGTTCAATTAGAATAATCTGCTTAGTAAGTTTTTACAGTAACCTCAAGTAAAAGTTGTGTTGAGATCAAGATTTTGCACAGCCAGCAAGTCCTTTTGTCCTCTAAAATACCATCTGTTAGATTCAGCATAACACAAAAACAAGAACTCCATTGTCAGCAAGGAACTATACATTTTGGTTTAGTTTTTATTAACTTCAAAAGAACAAATTCCTCCGAGGCAACAAAAAATAAGAGAAGGCTCTCCAGGTAGAAATCCCAGTTGATATTAGTTCTGAAGTCCATAAATACCCAGCATATTCAGGTTGGCATGAATTCCAGTACAAAAAAATATATATAATAATAATAAAAATAATAAAAAAAATCCAATAGTCCAATCTTACAACTTACAAAACAGGAAAAGTTTTCAGACAATATACTTATTTGTAGTTCATATGGCTAATCATCATCAATTGATATAGCCTACTTTATCCCATGTCAGCTAATAATTTATCTACCCAAATAGCGTATCACCATGATGCCCTTGTATTTAACCTAAATCTTAAGAAAAACATTCTGAATAGTAAGAATTACGTCATGGGTATGCTTTTCTTAACGAGAAATCTACTCTCAATGGAACATACATAATAATCTATTACAGTGTAAAGGTGTCTTCCCACATGAAAAAAACAACAACAACAACAAAAAAAAAAAAACCTAGATGTTCATATCTTGTATATTCCAGTATTATGGACATAATAATACCTTATTTTTTACTTATTCTTTTAAAGTGAAGAAGGGAAGATCAGTCTTTCTGGTAGATTTTTTGTGTGTGTGCAGAAGGTGGAAACCAAAGCTATGTACTATAAAGCTATTTGCAAGCCAACTTACCAGTGAAATACTAGATGCCTTTTGACTTCTGAAACCATGTTTACCATATTCTTTTCTAATGGCCAACACAAAATAGGGCCTAACACAAAAACTTCAAAAGAGTAACAAATAATAAATTGCCATGATTCCATTTATTGTATATAATACCTTTAAAAACTTAACCTTTAATACCTTTATATATAATACCTTTAAAAACTGTACCTTTAAAACCCAAGTCACCCCCCTTTTTCAAATACATTTCTAAGAAAAATGTCAGACTGTTTTTATAAATAGTTTTAGTTGTCTTTTATGCTCTACTTTTTATCTTTCAGCTATAACACAGAAAACAAGGAACTCTACTATTCTTTTATCTGACACCAGATGGCACTGCAAAAGATGAACCAGGATTAATACTAAGGACTCAATGCTTTCTGCTTTTAAGGCAATCTTTAATTCTAGCATACAACTGCTTTTTGAAAGTATGAAATGCACCATATTCATGTTTAATATGTACAGCTACAAACAATTTTGACAAAGCAAGGTGGAGAATTAAAATCAAAGCACTGAAGGCATCTGGAAAACCATAACTAAAGACATCTTCATATTCTGAAGATGTGAAAATCTAATCTGATTTTATTCAAGAAAAGTAACATTTCTTTTAATTTTATAATATTTATAACTATCTATTGTGTCCTGTCAGCATTACACAGAAATGCCTAGATTTTATTATTATTATTATTTTTATTTTAATGCATGCAAGAAAACAGAATCATTTCTAATAGTGTAGATCTGAGATACAAATACCTGACATTTATTGTTTTGGGAGATTTGCTCTCTAAATCTACTTTAACTTCCAGTTTCCACTTTATTGCCTAAATTAAACTTTCAGTAATCCACCTGGATGCCAGGAAAACAGCAAAAAGAAAGAGCTGGATTGGCATGTTTGTTCACAAAATTATAATGTGTTTGTTCACAAAATTATAATGTGTGGCCTATGCAGATTATTAACACGGAAACATAAATAAATAAATAAATAGATAAAAAGAGACACTGAACTAAGAATCACTTCAAAAACCAGCAAAGGTGTCAAAATCTGTATGTTGCTCACATATAGCCATATCTCCTCTAATATCCTATAAGCATAAACTTTTACCTAAAACAATTATTGTCTTTATCGCCATTATTGTCTTTAGAGAAAGGCTCTATCAAATGCCAGTATAGATGGAGTACTTAACTGTTACCACATTAAAAGTGTAGAACATAAATTATATAAAGTGATTGAGTTTCATTGAACCTGAGAAAGCTGCTTTGCTTTAGAGATGATAAAAGGCAATTTTCAAACACAGGGCAGCAACAGTAGAAGTTACAGGATGCATAGGGATAAAGTCATCTGGCCTCTTTTGACCAAATAAATTTTGACATAATATCTTGACTTTAAATTGCAAACTACAGGAAATATTACAAAATATTTTGTGGTATTGAAATATGATAACATTTTTTCTGATTTTTTAATTTCCTTTTTTTTTTTTTTTTATTTTCTGAGAAGTCTGGCTGTTGCAGCAGATCTGAATGATGATGTGAGGACACATATGAGCAATAAGTAACTTGCAGGAGTTGCATTAAGATACTAATTTGATTTATTTCTTTAAGACTGCTCAAAGGTATAATTATTATCACTCATATTGGCACATGTAAGCCTTTAGTAATGTTTCCATTAAAGTGTTGATACATATCTGTCAGTGGAGTTTTTTTTTCCTCCTGCACAGGGTCAAAGACTAGTTTAGTTCTGAATACATTCTACTTTAAAGAAATAATTTTATTACTGCCCACAAGGAATGCCCACTTTGTAAAACAAAACTAAAATAAGACTGCTACCAATGTCTATATATCAGTAATACTTTAAAAGTATGCATCTTAACAACCTCTCAGTTTCTCATAAATTCACTATCTGCTCTCTCAAGGCAATTTCAATATATTCAGCAGAAAACTAATTTTATTACTGTGAAACACAGTTCACATTTTTTTTTGTTTAACCATTCTAGTACTTTGACTACATAATTGCAAGAAAAACAGGACTGACTACACAACATGCATCCAAGCTGCAGCTTTAAAAAGTAAATTTGCCCATTAGGAGGTATTATCCTCTCTAAACTTGTAGTGCTTTACCATTCCACAAACAATCAGAATTAGTGGAATGGGAATATATCATTTGAATATTGATATACTACAGGCATGGCTGACCAAGTCATTTTTGAAATGAAAGAAGTATTCTTTCCTTGATATGAGGGGTTATGAGACTAAAAATGTCCAGATATACATATGGCACATATTCTTGTGCTTGCCTCAAGTATGTTTTAGACATTAGTCAAAAATTATTAAAAATTTTATGAGCTCTATGCAAATTGGTTCAGCCATGAACTAGATGAATGCACACAGTTTGCAAATAGAAATAATTACAGCCAGCTAACACAACCACAGAGAAAAGATGAGAAACAAATGTTCCACTGCCCTAGTAAAAAAACTTTTGAGAAAAATCATTAAACTGATCACTAATCATTAAACATTAAACCCCATTAATACAATACCAGTCTACTATGCTCTACAGCCTACTGGAAAATTAAAAAATTAAAGAATTAGAGACATCTTCAAGGCTGATTATACAAAATGATCATATGAAAATGCTGGCTAAGAAAGGAGAACTGACAGATGAGTTTAACTAACTTTAAGAGAGACAGTGAAGAAAATAAAAGTAATCCATTTTCTCATTGTAGGAAATCCTAGGTCAGATGCTTGCCCTCTATAGGCCATTATTTTTCTTAAAGGTTAAGATATTTTGATAGTCAGACACATGTCCTTGATGTAATTAAAGTAGAAAAAAAAAATGCATTACAGCATCGCAGCATTACTACAACTTCTCATTTAACTGGAGAAAATGAGAAAAAAAAATCTAACTTTTTCTATTCTGCATGTGGTACCAATGTACTGCCAACTACCTCAAATATGGGGCCACTGGGGCCACTGACAAACCTAATCTTCATATTGCCATCTTCACCACTACCAAAGAATGTGATTAACGCTTCAGAATGTTATGCTACGGTTTTCTTCCAGAAAAAAAAAAAAAAAAAAAAAAAAAAAAAAAAAAAAAACTTGAGGCACCCTATTTTTCCCATCAGAAATTCTGTGAAAGATAACAACTACACTCTAAGGTACATAAAGGTGCCTATCTTTATGCTATATAACAATTTATATACAGTCAATTACAAATTCTCCCTGCCTTTTTGAAGCTCACTTAAGTAACAATGAGCATAATGGGCACACTCACAGTGTTGATATGGAAAAAATCAAGGCAGAGAGATCAACTTTCTAATAGATAATTAAGAATACTAAGTAGATCACAGTAAGTAACAAAACATGAAAACATTACTTTAACGGGGATTTGGGGCAAGGATGTTCAGTGGTACAACCATAACAGCTGCTTCACCTGATAGGGAAATAAAATATCAGATTTTCTACCAAACTCAACACCACTAGATTTACAAACTGCCATGGATTTATGGGCTTCAACATCTGATGGAACATTTAGGTTGAAGAACTTTTATACTATCTTCATAACACTTCCAAAAATTAAATGTTAATCAGAAACACATCCTAAATGTTGTGCTTCTACCAAGTCTTTCAACGTTCTTTCTTAAGCACATCCTCAAGGGACTGAAAGTCTGATTTAACATCCAAAAAGGGATAAACCCATTTTTTAAGCAGCAGCATTTCCTTCTGCCCCTTGTCCAAATTATGATACTTCTAAAATTAAAAACATAAACTCGATACAATCTCTATTGTCTGGCAGGTTGGAAGGTTGTGGGAAGTTTGAAAAAAAAATGTCTGTATTTTACTAACAAGTAAGAAAAAGGAGGAACAAAGGGAACTTAATTGTTTTGTTATCTCTAGAGGATCATCTACACATGTATGTTAAGTATTTTAGTGGAAAAACATTTTCTAATGTTTTGCTTCTTTCATCCATTAAAATCACAGAATATTAGGGATTGGAAGGGACCTTGAAAGATCATCTAGTCCAATCCCCCTGCCAGAGCATAACCATCCAAATCATGTCACACAGGAACACGTGTGACATGATTTAGGTCCCTCAGCACCCATGGATGCATCCCATGAGGACCCATGGACTTGTGGATGTCCAGCTAGCTTTATCGGTCCTTAACCCAGCCCTCATCAGCCAAGGCAAACTCCTCCTTTATTCCAACTTTGTCTGGGGCCTCAGGGGTATGAGGCTCCTCAGGAGAGCCTCTGGTATTACAGACAGAAACAAAGAAGGCATTCAGTAACGCCGCCTTCTCTTTATCTTCTGTCACCAGGGCATCCACCTCATTCATTAGTGGGCTTACATTGCCCCTAATGTTAGTTTTTTTCCACGATGTATCTGAAGAAGCCCTTTCTGTTGTCACTGACCCCTCTTGCAAGGTTTAGTTCTAGGGAGGGCTTAGCTTTCCTAGTTGCCTCCCTACATTCTCTGACAACAGTTTTATGTTCCTCCAAAGTGGCCAGCCCCTCCTTTCATTATCTGTATGTAGATTCTCCTCTTCCACTTGAGTTTGCCCAGCAATTCCCTGTTTAATCATGCAGGTCTCCTGGCTCTCTTTCCTGACTTCCCTCCTGTTGGGATGCTCGGATCTTGAGCTCGGAAGAAGCAGTCCTTGAACGCTAACCAGCTGTCTTGGTCTCCTTTGCCTTCAAGTACCTTGTCCCATGGGATTTTCCCTAGAAAATGCTTGAAAAGGCCAAAGTCGGCCCTACTGAAGTCCAGGGTCGCAATTCCGCTTGATACTCTGTTCCTGCCACAGATGATCCTAAACTCCACCAACTCGTGGTTGCTGCAACCAAGGCTCCCCTCACCACTTCAACTAATCCCTCCTTGTTAGTGAGGACAAGATCTAGCAGCACTTCTCTCCTACTGGGCACGTCCACCATTCGCATCAGAAAGTTATCAGTTCACTGAAGGAACCTCCTGGACTGTGGATGGCTGGCTAAGTAGGCCTTCCAGCAAATGTCAGAGTAGTTAAAATCCCCCAGAATAACCAGGGCCTGTGTTCACCAATCTGCTATCAGCTGCCTGTAGAAGGCCTCATCAACTTCCTCATCCTGATCTGGTGGCCTGTAATAGACACCCACAACAGTATCCCCCATGCCAGCCTGCCCCTTAATTCTCACCTACAGACTCTCAACTCACTCTTCATCTACCCCTGGACAGTACTCAATACAATGTAGTTGCTCTTTCACATAAATAGCAACTCTGTCACCTCGCCTTGCTAGCCTGTGTTTCCTGAGCAGGACATACACATCCATGACCACATTCCAGTCATGTGAGCTGTCCCACCATGTCTCTGTAATTGCCACTAGATGATCTAGTCTCTCACTAGTCTCCTGACTGTACACGGATTTCTAACTCCTCTTGCTTATTCCCCATGCTATGGGCATTGGTGTACAGGCACTTCAGGGATCGAGCTGTGCATGCTGATTTCACCCTAGTGGGGTGGGTGGCCGCCTTTTCTCCTGTCAACAAAGCTACTCATGAACACTTCTCACCCAGTAACATAGGTGTGAAACAAATCTGTTGAACTGGAAAAACAGACTGATTTATTAGCCAGGCAATGGAGAAGGTTGGAGTTCACATACAGTGATAAAAGTTGGAACCACATACTGGGCTCAGAACACTTATTTTCAGAAGCATGAATAGAAGTAAGTGCTATGTTATGAAATGCAACTGATGAACTGTGGAATGATAACAAGTGCAGCCCTCAGATCATTTTGCTTATGGAACAGTGGAGTTAAATACAGAGGCAAATCAGAACAGCTAAAGTGGTACTTAGCTCATTCCCAACAGATTTCAACAATAGCTAAGAAATTAGGATTGATCTCCTTAATTTGATTTTCCTCAATTTGTTAAAGGACATGTAGAACTCAAGGAACTTAAACTATATACAATGATGCAATACAATAGGGTGGTGCAAAAAAAGCTTCAGTTAATTTCATTTCTGTGCTAAGTATAGAAATAGTCACATGGTGCTACCAAGCAAAACCCCTTTCAAGCTTATTGCTTGAAAAATCTTTTTTCACAGTGTCACAGATCTTCCTTTGAATATGTAGTATTCACTTAAAACAAGACGCACTATCAATGTACCTAAACTACAAGTATTAAATGCAGTATAAAATCATGCTGCTACTCAGTGCTCTCCCAGAAACTGCGACTAATTAAATTTGAAAAAAAAAAAAAATACATATGTTTATCCTAAATAGCCTGTTGACCTACACGGCAGTAACAACATGCACTAATGACAGCTCTGAATGTCAAATACATATTTCTGATTTCTGAAGCACAGAACATTTAATGAGAAATTGAGCAATGCAACCATTATGTATTTCACCTCCCAGTTTCTTTACAGAAGCTTGCAGAGCACCAAGAAAAAATAGTTCAGAAAACACTTCTTCCTTATTATTTGATCTAAACCCCAGCCAAAATAATTTCTGTACCAGTTCATCAGCACATATTGTGACAATAATACCAGTCATGGATGGATTTGGTAGAATGGATAACAGCAAAAAGGAGTAAATTTTACTGCAGAAGACATTCTGCCATCTATACGGATCTACTAGCATCCATTATATATGGCAGTTTCTCCATCTCTTTAAAGAAGAAAAAAAAAATCTTTCTTCTTTTTTTTAAATAAAAGATTATGTATTGATATTTTCATGATTTTTTTTTCAGTTGTTTTATGTTCTTTCAAATGGTTGCATTTTTATTCTTCTTTTTTTTTTAATGCTCAAATATATGCAGTTTGCATACTTAATGTTAACAGTGACGTACATCTTAATCTATTCACACAGTCCTTGATTTCTATTTAAAACAACTGCATAGGGCTAAACAACATTCTGAGAAGTAGAACTCATTTTATAAATCTTGTGGAAGTTTGACAGGTACTGTCCTGAAATCTCTTGTATGGCTACATAATCAAGCAATTACATCCAAATAGACTGCAGTGCCTACACTAGACATGGTAAGAACCACATTCAACATGCACATACCAGCACTGACCTCACCTTTCTTTGAGACATCTGGGATTAAGTAGTGAAAGGAGACTTACTGCTCTTGCAAATTCACAGCACTTGCACTTCAGTGTCTTACACAGAAATTTAGGATCTGAGACAGGCTCTGCTACTTGGAGGTATGTGCTCATATCCTTTTTCATTTTGTCTAGGAGCTTGGAATCTTACTTTACTCAGTTAATACTTTCTTCAGGACAAGATACCTCTCTGAAAGCAAACAGGTGAATCCTTTGCAGTTATCAGAAAGCAGATCAAGAGAAGAGATGGCATTGACAAGCTCAGGAGTAAGAAGGACAGACCAATTATGTTTTTTTTATATTTTTATATTTTTTATTTTATTATTTTTTTTTATTTTAAAATATGCAAGGAGTGGAAAATAAATAGAAGGGGCAGACAGACATTGATTGCCAGATAGCACTTTCCTGGATTTTGAGATTACCATGGATGTGCCTGTACTGCTTGATAGGAGACTGCAAGCAGAAAGAACCCAGAAGAATGACAATCTACAAACAGTAGGATTAAAGTGCTGTGTGCTGTTAGCACTATAAAATATTTGAATAATCCTTCCAAAGTTGTAAAGGAGAAAGAAGTAATTAGATTTCTTAGAGGATCAGTGTGTCTGGAAATTCTCTTTCAAAAATGCTATTAAACAAAATGAAGGCACAGGTTTCAGGGGAGGGGGGAAGGGTGGTAGTTGGAGGGTTATGGGGTTTTTGTTTTTAATTTTCTTAAAGTACAATTCACCTAAAAAAAAAAAAAAGACAATGTTATTTATTTATATGTATTATATATATTTATATATATATATATGTTATATATATTTATATATTTATTTATATATTTATCTTTTTATATTTATATATGTATTTATCTTGTTGCTGACTGTAAATATAACACTAAACTTTCTGCAATCACTGCTAAAATCAGGTAGTCAGGTACACCAGATTAATGCCTCCAGGCCCTACTGTACAAGATTTAACATACACTAAGGAACCATCCATTCCCAGGAGAATAAAGTGGGACAGAGGAAGCTCAACAGATCAGTTCCAAACTAGTAGCAGAATCAGAGACACATTCTTACCCAAGATCAGTCTGACTTCTTATTTTAGGTCTCAAAGAAATAATAAACAAATTGCAACAGGTTACATCAAACAGGTTGCAAACATAAGATAATGAAAACCATGCTCACAGTCACAGTTCTCCAATTAAATCAAGTAGATCTAAAATTTTTTAACCTGAACAAATCAGGACAATAGGATTTTGACTATGCTAGTTTACACAGTAAAATATATTACCATTGTTCTACTGCATTAAAAGCCTAGATGTATTGAAAAAAAAAAAAAAAAAAAAAAAAAGTAGCTAATTAGCCCATTTATCACAAATACCAAAGAGGCCAATGGCTTTTGTAATTATCAAGACAATTCAGTTTTTGCTTCAGTGTGCAGGCTTGTTTGCTCCACTCAATTGGAGATCAAAATTACTTACAATACACTGTCTACCAAAGCATGACAGAATTAGGCTGCTATAACCAATTAATTGAACTTAATAAAGCTTTTAAACTATTTTTGTTTATTACCATTCCTTTGGGGTTAATGATGTAGTCCTTCTTGGCTAGGGGGAATAATACATATTTTTAAAAAGAAAATTAGATTTTCAGTGTGTTAAGACAGACCAATAACTCTCCCTAATGGGCAAATAATAAATTATTCTTCAAAACCAATACTTAAAACATTATTTGTGTTCTCTAGTAAAACCTTCTGGCTATGTACAGTTGTGTATATACACAGTCAGCTTATAGGCGAGATCACATATTATTAACAATAATTGCTGATTTATTTCTCACCAAATATGTACTAATTAAAATTAGTATTTGTAAATAAATCTGTTGTCTTTTTATAGTGATCAATCTGACTGTCATTCTATAAATATAGTTCTATAAATTTTTATGCCATAATACTTCATTGCAGTTGATTAGCCACAGCCAAAAATAGGTGATAAAGGCTTTAATAACAATGTCAATGCAATTAACATTCAGATATTCAAATGAAGTCACACCATGTTCATATGAATGAATTAATGCTTATAAATCCTAATGAAATTGCTCCTCTCCTTTCTACTTTCTTAAAATAAAGAATATATTTAGTACTTTTTTTTTTTTTAATTGCACAATAATGGTCAGAAAAAATGCCATTCTCTAATTCTCTATACCTTAACATAATTTCTACATGCTAAAGAACCTCCATTCTACTTCTGGAATGAGTAGTTGCAAACATTAAAGAGCTAAGCCTGAGCCCATATGGGAGTCAATGAATCTCAATTCAGAATGAGAATCGTTATTAATATCTAAAGTTTTGCTAAAATACATTTTCAACAAGGGATAAATAGCCCAAAAGGGATGGCTCCAATGACAGCTTCTTCAATTGGTGTCCAACAGGAACTGCTGATTGAATAATTCAGTGATATTTATCTCCATGCTCTGTGAAGAGCATGACTTCAGGCAGTCACCAAAAACACATTTTCACCCAGAATTGCCGCCCTTTAACTATTTTTCTGGGCTTTATGCTTGCAAAACATTGCCTGCCAAATCAATCTAAAAAAATCCTGCATGGTAGGATTAGTCAAAGTTTAAAAAATCCAATGTCATTTCTCATTTTGTTTTTATTCAGTGCTCTGTTGTGCTTAAACTGAACTGAAAAACACTAATAAGATCAACTTCAATAATAAAGACCATAGCCAGCAAGTAAATTTAAGGGAGAATGTTTTTGGGCAAAAAACAACTATGTTTTTGAGAGTTGAGAATACATTTTTCTTCTGTTCCTTCATCCCAGACTATCCCAGACTATGCCATGACAGCTGGAATAAAGGTGTCCAAACTATATTTATTCAACTATTGCAATAATAGAAGATGCAGACACCATTCAAATAGGATATTTTTATAACTTCTAATTATAATATTTTCTGCAGTAGCTATTTCAAATAGTATTATGTGACCTATTCTCTGAGTAGGCACATTCAGTCCATAGTACAAATCCACTCTGCATACAGATACCTGTAGAATAGTCAATCAGCAAGCAGACACTGCTAGCTCATTGCCCCCCCCAAAAATTGAGCTGGAAAACAGAGCTGGAACCTCCTCAAACTGTTTCAAAGTTGGGGCAGGCATCCTGTGTGGAAGCACACATTTATACACCTGTTAAAGTTCAAGCTGAGGCTTTCACTACAATTATAAAGTAAAGAAAAACACTGCTTAAATGTGGGTTTGATACTCTACCAATGCACAGGATAGATGTAATTTGTACTACATCTTGAACCCGTGACACACTTTATAGCAGAGGTAGAGATTCTCTTTGAGAGTACTCTTTTCTTCTTTCACTTTGAGAACACGGTGAAATTTAACATGATGTGCAAAGCAGCTTTTATGGACTCCTGTCCAACCTTTGATTCGCTGTACTGTACAAGCCAAAAGGATGTCTCCAAATAGCTCTGTATTCCTTGAAAGATGTTGTTATAGAGGCAATTTCCTGTTGAAATTATAAGCAGAATTATGACTTTGGGCAGCTAAATCATAATTTTCTTAAGTCCTAAGTCTCTTTTGCCAGAAATTACCTCTACAGCCTCAACTATGTTATGATCTTCTCTTCAGGCAAAAGTTCAAAGAGCTTGAAACCCATTATCATGAGAGGTTTTTTTTGTTGTTGTTTGTTCGTTTGTTTTGTTTGTTTGTTCAAAGTAATGACACTGGGTGGCTAATACAGAACATGGCAAATGCTCTTAGAATTCAGATAAACTCTCGTTTAAGAATTCTTGGTTCATTTTAGTGAAATGTTACAAATAATGACTGCTGTCCAAAAAAATATACTTATTTAATATCAGTGTAGGCAAAGCTAAGCATTTGATTTAATTTGGCTAACCACTGTAAAACTTTGAACTCCATGTTACAACCACTTCTTTGGCCAGGTTATCCATTCAATGCCAAAATGTACTGCACAGAGTTGTGGAGATGTGGATATGAGTGATAAAATATGTTTTACTTTTTTTTTTTTTTTTTTTTTTTTTTTTTGGGGGGTGGAATGATTGCATACTGTTTTAAGCTCTTAGAGAATACCTACATTTCCTTTAATCCTTTAATCTATGTATCAGTATCAATTCCAGATTAGAATTGTAGTATTGTGGGTTATTTGAAAGCTATGCTAATAGTTATGACTCACTTTTGAGATATTCTAAGGTAACCTGTATTCACTATAATTCTAGAAACCATGGATTTCAGGTACTTTATGCTAGTCTAAAAAGAAAGGGAAAAAGTAAACTGTTCTCCCAAACACAGAATTAAGACAAACTCTATTTGAAAAATTATCAGTACATGGCTTCTTCACCAAAAACTATTATAAAGATATCTTACAGAAGAGTCTCAGGAGGGTACATGTATGTGTGAGACACATATCACAACTTCATAAATAGTTATGATTTAAAAAAGTAAGGTTAAAAAACACTTTAAAATACTCTGGCTTCCAGAAGACTCAGGTTCTGCTAATCAACTGGGTGATGCTTGCCATGCCGTGGGGGCTGCACTGGTCTCACTAATAATTCTCATATTCTGTTAGTTTTGTCTGTTAGTTTTGTTTGTTCATTTGTTTGTTTGTTTGTTTGTTTTTGGGGGGGGGAAGGGATTGGTTGGTTGGTTTTGGTAGTGGTGGGTGTTTTGTTTCCTTTTTTTTTTTTTTTTGTCTTCCTTTTGGTATTTAAGCTACAATCAGAAGTGCTGATCTATTTCAGAAAACAGTATCTTTGAGATTGAACATAAAAATAATAAAGAACAGCCAATTACTATCATTTTTTATAACTTTTAATAATTAAATTAACCAGTTATGCACAGACTATCATACACGGCTTATCTATTTTCTCAACGGGACTTGTTATGCACTGCAGTTATAATGCTAAAAGAATACAGTCACAATGATCATTTACTGGACTGCAGTATTACGTGAGTGACCTAATATGATGAGGAATACTGACTTCCTACATGATACAAGGGAGTCACAAAGGAATAGTTTTATCTGGAGCCATTATGACATTATAACCTCTATGAAAGTCATTTTTTAAAAAAAATGAAACTCAGAATTAAAGAATATTGAGTCAAAAAACAGTGAATATATATAGAAGAATCCAATTTGACCTCCACTACATGAAAGAAGGTTCAAAAGAATCCCAATATTAAGGTAAAGCATTGTCGAAAAATCTATACTCAACATATTATAATATGTTGAGTATATAAGCCACAACTTACAAATATATACATGGATATGTGGTTTCACTGAATTTTAAGAGCTGTTGCACTACTTTAACCACCAATTTGCATATAAGCTTTCTAGTGTTCTCAGCAAGATTCTTCACCTGTATTTCACTATTCTC
This sequence comes from Oxyura jamaicensis, assembly GCF_011077185.1. Lineage (NCBI taxonomy): Eukaryota > Metazoa > Chordata > Aves > Anseriformes > Anatidae > Oxyura > Oxyura jamaicensis. The sequence continues at coordinate 5,420,159 of NC_048896.1, forward strand.
TCAGTGAAAAAGTCCTGCTGATTTGCAGTGGCTGAGATTTGGAGTAGCCCGATTAACAAACCTATTTATATTCAATAAATACCAAAAAAAAAAAAAAAAAAATCTTAAAAAAGCATGAAATCATTGTTTATACAACTTTATACAGAGTTGCTAGTTCCAAGTGACTTTTCCATTTTTTTATGCATGTACTACATATCAGGAATAGAAACTATGAGCAAAAAGGTAGCAATTACCCCTTCAACACTACCAGGCATATGAAGAAGTGATTCATGACCTAACTGACATTTCGTGAAGAAAAGGGCACATGTCACCAATTTTATTGTTCAGGTTTAGGGAATGGTGGGAGATCAGTTCACACGCAGAAGTGGAAGAATAATTTTACTTTTTTTGTTGTTGTTTTAAAATGGGAAACAAACTCCTTAATGGAAGTTGGGCACATATAGAATTTCTAACTACAGTTTGGATGTGGCTGTTAGGCTTATAAGCACATATATCTACGCTGTACCACATCTTTGGCAGTACACCCTGTATGAGGCTATGTTAACAAAGGGGCTGCTGACATACTAGCTTCATAACAAATCTGTCCCACATTTCTCTAAGCTTACACAGAATAAGAACAAATGCCTCCAGTAAAAAGTCAAAATGCAAATTTCCAGTTATGATAAAAACAAGGCCACCTATATTTGACCAGCAGACCTCTACCAGAAACTCTTTATAGCTTCCACTGCAATCCAAGCACAATACCAAAACATCTAAAGGCATAAAATTGGTCCTTAATGTTGAAAACCATGCTGCTTATTCATATCAAAGTCACTGCTTTTCTTTAAACACCATCTCTCTGTTCTTGGATTGGGGTGGGAACAGGCTTCCTTCCTTGGTACACTCAAAGGATCTGCATCTATGGAGAAATCTTAAACATAAAGACTACAATGTATCAGTAAATGTATCGTATCAGTAAAAATAAATCACCCTTATTTTTAAAATATCAGAAAAGATGCCTAACTCTAGAGTTTTGAGTATTTGATGTAAATAATCCTAACAATTTCAATGGTCCCACTTTAACAAGAAAACTCTGAATACAAATTTTAGCTTTTTTCCTGCAATAAAATATCAACATTTTTGCAAAATTTAAGAAGTCTCTGCACAAGTGAGTTAGTACCACGTACTGAGCATAATGAGATATAATTTAAATAAGTTGTTTCTTCCATTAAAGTCATGTGTATCAATGAGATATACTATAGATACAAGCAAATGTTCATATTCTCAGTCAGTAATGTACTCTTATTTTATTGCCTTTCATTAGACATAAACAATCACCTGAGATATTATAAAGTAAGAAATTACTCAGGCTTAAACCCAAAGCAACTTCAATTACCTCTTTATTTCAGGCATTTGAAGTGCTTAGTTACTCTTTCAGATTCTCTTAAGACATTATTGCTGCTTTATTGGCAGTAAAACAGTGTGTTTTGAAGTCTTTATAATAAGATGCCAAAGGGACATCTGTATGTGGAACAAGCTGTTTGGTGTTTCCCTAAGAGATCTGTCAGTTGTGCTGAGTTCAACAAATTTCATATATCTGTATATAGAAATGCTTGTGCCAGTACATACAACACACTGTACTTTATTCATATTTCGTATTTATAAATATTCATTTGGGAAATTTCCATGCAAATGTCATTAGCAGTGGTCTGTCTTGCTTTTAAAGTACAAATTACATTTGGAGGGTTATTACAGCTTCAGAAAGCAAAGACATCTCAAGGATTCTTTACTTCTTAAAAGTAAAACCACACTTAAATGCTTAAATATATTGGTTAAAAGCTTGCTACTACAAAATCTGGAGTTGATGCCTTTTGAAAGCAGAAAGCACCACTAAAACTCCACATTTCACCAAATGAAGGGATAATAACAAAAAGGACAGATGATTCAAGTTTGATAGATGCAGAGGCAGGCAGAGACATGCAGTGGCCAGCTGGAATTTGACTGTTTTTTTTCCCTGATATTTGATCTCTACATTTGAAAAAGCTTTTAATCATCCTTTATTTGTGGCGCACCAAACTTCATCACATGTACTTTGCATCATTTAGAAGTTCCATGTTCTAGTTAGCATTTCAGCAGAGACCTTAGTGTTTCAGCCTTCCTGGCTTCTCTGGGGAGCAATAAGAAACATTGCAGGTACACCTGCTTCAAGATTTGATTGAATACCATCACACAATCATTTTCCTACTCCAGTTTTTTTTATCCCTATGCTTGTTTCTACAAAATGTTTCAGGACAATGGTAAGAAATAATGAATCTGACCACTGTATCCATCCCCAAATGATTTATGTAACACTTTGGGGTGTTTCTGTTCAGTAAACTAGACTCTAAGGATTAAGAGTGAACTTAATTCTCACACCACTAAGAGATGTTATTAGGTATTGTAGAGAGTGCAAGACTCTTCTGCAATCTCATAGCTAAGAAGCATGACCTGTACCTCAGCTCCATTATGTATATAATAAAGAAATATTCAAGAGAAGTGAGGAGTTTTACTCTCTTGATGTTTATTTTAATTGAACTCTTATGTCAGCTTTTTAAGAAAGTTAATTTTCAACAAGGACTACGTGGCTCCTTATTTGTATTTAAACATTCATTCCACCTAAGCAAGTCTTTCTACCTGAAGAAATGAGAGGTTCTGGTACTATTTCCTCAAATTGGTAACTACAATTAAATTACTAATTCATCTCACATTTCTGTGTGACACCACTGTTTTTTTTAATCAATGTGTGATGTCAGTACCAAGCCTGGTGCAGCACTCCCAGTCCCATTTTCCTCCTTCCCTCCTCTCCATTCTCTTTTTCTGCTGTTGCAAAATGGCTTTTCCAGCACCGTTTCCCAGACATGGTATTTTCTTTTAACAAGAATATTTATCTTGTGAGGTCTTGTTCACCTTACCTCTGTGAAATAAACTTTTAAGAATAACTTCCAGTAGGAAACACACATAACAGAAGTCTTGCTTATGTCCTAACACTTAGATTTTCATGAATATCACCATCTACTCTAATAAATCAATCTGTTGGGGAAAAGAAAAAAAAATAAAAAAAAGTTTAGAGAAAGTATTTCAACATGGAAAAAAATACAAATTTCACAATCCTCACTTTCAAGTAGATCAAGTTTAATGGAAGAATGTTTCCAGCATGCCTGAGTAAAAAAATCCTATTTATTCTTTTTCATAGATTTGTAAAAATTTGCTCAGGATCATTTAAGAAGATAACAGAACACTGTATGCCAGAGAAATACATCTTGATATTTACAGTGAAATAAGTCTTTCCTGCCCCTTGATGAAACAAACATGAAATACCAAGACTGCTGGGATTTAATATTAAAAAGTTTGGCCTGAGAACAAAAACAAAAACAAAAAATGAAAATAAATATGTAGATTTAAATATAAAACAGAGAACCAGACTAAATCAGAGAATCAAGCTCTCATTAGGTGATATGACAGTTATAAAGGTTTAATCCAAGAGGTTCTATCCCAGCAATGTTTTGTGCCTGCCTCATGCTTCCCATGTATGCAAAAGCCATGGGAAATAGGAATATGTACTAATAGCATTATAAGGGCTTTGCATGTTCCATTTTTCTCAGCTGGCTGTTGTTACTGTTTTTGTTCACCTAGTTATCAAAGCACTTCTACATTTTTTAATTCCAAAAAAACTTGCCAGAAATCAAGAATTTAAATCAAGCAAGGTTTGGATTTCTATATAATCAGTGTTAGTAGAAAAAGCAAAATGTCTACTGCTCTGTCACAAGTACTTTGTTTAGATTTAGGAAATAAAACTATTGTGGCTCTTTTGTCTAATTATTTATTTGAATAATTGTCATTAATATAGCATAATGATTCAGTGTCTGCTTATTGAAAAATATGTTTCCATAACAAAATCATTTGTGTTAGTAGGCATCAAATGTTAAAAATTAAGAACATCTGTCCACATATTCACATGAAAAACAGTGATGCAAAATTATCATTGTATGCTCTGCCAATGGAAAAAATGTCTGAACAGGCTAAGATGATGGCACAACATGCTATTGTGTTTCAATGGTAATCATTTTTGCTAGGATTACTTTTGGATCCTTAAAAATGCTAGACTGGTTGTGGCAGTTCTGTCTGCCTTCTACTTCTGACTTTTCTACCTAAATTTATCCATATTTATAGCCAAGATTTACAAAAATAGCTGAGAAATGACACTAAATGGGAGAACACAAAGGAATATTATTTTTGGAGAGGGGATGCTAATCTATCGTCCAAAAATTAAATATAAATTATATACATATAATAAAAGTAATGGTAAAACACAAAACATTGTGCATAGAAAAATTCAGAAAAATTGCTGATTTTTTCCAAAAATTTCATTATCAGTCATAGCGTTGAGACATTAGACATCCTCATTACTTAAAGTCGATCACTTAAAAATCCCTCATTTCTAGACAAAATTTAGTTAAATCTATATGAATACTTCATTATTTATTATGTTAGCTATTACATTAACCAGGATCATCTGCCTCAAGCATGAGCGAACATGCCATACCCCAGTTAAAAGACTCTGCACTGGCATTTTCGGCCTCCACATTTTAGTCTCCCAGATGTCTCTGACCAGCAGCTATTCTATGACAGATCTGTAGGAGCTGTTACATGCTATTTCCAACCAGTTAAATATTAGTTCTGAGAAACTAACTTTTCTTTCTGGATGAAGATAGTCAAAGTAGATACAAAGGCCATAATTCATTTGTTGAGGAGAAGTAGCATTGCAAATCTTGCATTTAAATTACTAAATTGCATTCATATTGCTAAACTCTTTTCCACTTCAAAACAAAACAGCATTGCCTTGTCCATACTGCCTACTGCAGTCTTGTCAACACAGGTAAAAAGGGGTAGATACTAGGATGTCTGTGTGACAACTGCATCTGCACTGTTAAAGGGCTTTTCTCTATTAATTAGATCATTTGGATTATTAGATTCTAAAGCATTATTTGGACAAACAACAAGCACTCAGCTCTATATATATGGGGTCGCTTTCTCCCCCCAGAATTTTAAGGCTAAGACTATAGAAACTGCCCCTTGACCATTGCTTTTCTCAATCTGTTCTTAGGCAATGTCTTTGAGAACGTTTACAGGCAGAGGCAAACTCATGCCAAGCAATATGCTGACAGGTAAAAAGCATGGGCAGGCTTGGACCAGTCAGCCTGAAACCATGTCTCAACTTCTGCCTTGCAATGAACTCATCAAACAGAAAGTTTATAGAAAATATTTTCTCTAAATTTCTGAGATTTTTTTTTTCATTGCTTAGAATTGAAATATTTGTTTTGAAAAGGAAACTTTTGGAAAATAAATGCATAGACAGTATCTTACAGCAAAAAGAGTCAATACTAAAAAATAAAAATAAAAAAAAAATCATAATTATGTGCATCATCCTTCTCCTCTAAAATCTGAGATAGGTTGTAATGTTCTTTACATAGTTTCATAGCCTCTTATGATCCAAAGTCTCCACTATAAAAGTGTAGAACATAAAATTGCTTTATAAGGTCAAACACTGATTTGTGCCCTAACATGTCATAAAAACTGTTATTGTACCTACCAAATGGCTATTTTTTTTTCAAATAAGGGAAGAATGATAAAATGGGCAAGTTGTATTTTAGCCCTGCTACCAATATGGCCTTGATGCTTTCCATAAGCAATACTTGACCATGGTAACTAGAACAGCTCATTATCAAATGAAAGAGCACGTAATAAAGAAAATAAAAAAAAAAAATAAAATAAGAGAACATGAGAGCATGCAGCTGTCATCGTACAAGTGCTCCAGATAAGAAACAGCCTACAGTCATGGCTTGGTATAACTACATAACAAGGGAATATTTGCACTGCAAACGTTTATTCTGGAGCAGTCTATGAAAAGACTTTCCACTGAGATCCATAGATAAGCTTCAGAAACTAACCTTTCACTTGACTTAAAGTTACACCAAGGCAGCAGCCTTGGTTGTGTTTGAATCAAAACAGGTGAGCATAAGTTATGTGACTGACACACAGAGCTACAGCACTGATATAGTGCACAACTACCATGGAAATCTCAATGCTATGATCAGACAGGTTACAAATACCAAAATCTGATCTAGACAAACATCTGCTTCTTGTTACCAATAGTTCACACCTCAGCAGTCTGCAAATAACTCTATAGATTTCCTTCATTAAGTTGAGTTGTGAGATGTTATAGATAGGAATCTCTGCTACTGCATCACAGAAGGAAGCGTTCCCTATGCCCCATCTGGTTTCTTCTTCTTGCATCCCCCCAGGGGTAACTGCACCTGCTGCTTCCCTAAAGTGCCTGTACACCAATGCGCAGAGCATGGGAAATAAACAGGATGAGCTCGAGATCTATGTTCAGTTGCGGGGCCATGATCTCGTTGCAATCACTGAGACATGGTGGGACAGCTCACATGACTGGAACGCTGTCATAGAATCATAGAATCATAGAATATCCTGAGTTGGAAGGGACCCTTAAGGATCATCAAGTCCAACTCTTGACACCGCACAGGTCTACCCAAAAGTTCAGACCATGTGACTAAGTGCACAGTCCAATCTCTTCTTAAATTCAGACAGGCTCGGTGCAGTGACAGACAGGCTCGGTGCAGTGACAAACTGCTCATGGAGGGCTATGTTCTCTTTAGGAAAGACAGGCTGGGGAAGCATGGGGGTGGGGTTGCCCTTTTGTGAGGGAGCAATTAGAGTGTACCCAGCTCCACCTGGGGGAGGGTGAAGGATAAGTGGAGAGCTTGTGGGTGAGAATTAAGGGGTGGGCTGGTATGGGGGACATGGTGGTGGGGGTCTACTACAGGTCACCAGATCAGGAGGAGGAGGTCGATGAGGAGCAGCTGCTAGTAGCCTCACGATCACGAGCGCTGGTCCTCATGGGGGACTTCAATTGCCCAGGAATCTGCTGGGTAAGCAAATCGGCCAGGCACACACAGTCCAAACAGTTCCTACAATGCGTTGAGGACACTTTTCTGACACAGGTGGTGGAGGAGCCAACGAGGCGGGGGGTGCTCCTGGACCTTGTTCTTACCAACAGGGATGGCCTTGTTAGGGATGTGAAGGTTGGGAGCAGCCTGGGATGCAGCGACCATGAGATGGTGGAGTTCCAGATGGAACTAGGCAGAGGAAGTAAGGCTAAAAGCAGGATTGCTACCCTGGACTTTCAAAGAGCCAACTTCAACCTCTTCCGGGACCTGCTTGGGAGTATCTCATGGGCTAGGTTGCTAGAAGGCAAGGGTGCTTGTGAGAGCTGGGCTACATTTAAGCAGCACTTCTTTCATGCTCAGGATTGGTGCATCCTGAAGAATAGGAAATCGGGGATGGGGGGCAGGAAACCTGCATGGATGAGCAAGGAGCTCATCAATAGGATCAAAAGGAAGAGGAAGGTCTATGAAATGTGGAAAAAGGGTCTGTCCTCTTGGGAGGAGTATAGACATGTTGTCAGGGCCTGCAGGGACACAACGAGGAAGGCTAAAGCCCACCTAGAGATGAGGCTTGCCAAAGAGATAAAGGATAGTAAGAAGGGTTTTTTCAAGTATGTAAACAGCAAGAGGAAGACTAGAGATAATGTGGGTCCCTTGAAGAACAAGGCGGGGGGGGGGGGTACTGGTCACGGAAGACGTCGAGAAGGCAGAGATACTGAACGCTTTCTTTGCTTCAGTCTTTGCTTCAAGGACAGTCCCCCTAGACTCCTCACCAGTGGCAATAGGACAAAGGGTCTGGGAAATGGAGGGCTCCCCCCTGGTGGACGTGAGAGTGGTTCGGGAGCATCTGAGTGGGCTCAACGCAGACAAATCCATGGGTCCTGATGGGATGCATCCACATGTGCTAAAGGAGCTGGCAGATGTGATTGCTGAACCGCTCTCTATCATCTTTGAAAGGACCTGGAGAACGGGTGAGGTGCCTGAAGGCTGGAGGATAGCCAATGTCACTCCGGTCTTCAAGAAGGGCAGGAAGGAGGATCCGGGAAACTACAGGTCAGTCAGTCTCACCTTTGTCCCTGGAAAGCTGTTGGAGCAACTTGTTGTGGATGCCATCTCCAAGCAATTGGAAGAGAAGAATGTTATGAGGAGTAGTCAGCATGGATTCACCAAGGGGAAGTTGTGCTCGACCAACCTCGTTGCCTTCTATGATAGCATCACCAGCTGGGTAGATGGGGGAAGAGTGGTGGATGTCATCTACCTTGACTTTAGCAAGGCTTTCGATACTGTCTCCCATGACATCCTGCTAGCAAAGCTGAGGAAGTGTGGGATAGATGAGTGGACGGTGAGGTGGGTTGAGAACTGGCTGACTGGCTGAGCTCAGAGGGTGGTGATCGGCGGAGCAGAGTCTGGCTGGAGGCCTGTGACTAGCGGTGTTCCCCAGGGGTCGATGCTGGGTCCGGTCTTGTTCAACACCTTCATCGACAACCTTGACGAGGGAATAGTGTCTGCCCTCAGTAAGTACGCCGACGACACAAAGCTGGGAGGAGTAGCTGACACAACAGAAGGCTGTGCTGCCATTCAGCAAGACCTGGACTGGCTGGAGAGATGGGCAGGAAGAAACCAAATGCGGTTTAATAAGAGCAAGACTCTTAATAAGAGTCCTGCACCTGGGAAGGAACAACTGGAAGTATCAGTACAAGCTGGGGGACGACCTGCTGGAGAGGAGCTCTGCGGAGAAGGACCTGGGGGTCCTGGTGGACGACAGGTTGACCATGAGCCAACAGTGTGCCCTGGTGGCCAAGACGGCTAATGGGATCCTGGCATGCATTAAAAGGAGCATGGCCAGCAGGTCAAGGGAGGTGATCCTCCCCCTCTACTCTGCCCTGGTCAGGCCTCACCTGGAGTACTGTGTCCAGTTCTGGGCTCCCCAGTACAAAAAAGACAGGGATCTCCTGGAAAGAGTGCAGCAGAGGGCCACAAAGATGATACGAGGCCTGGAGCATCTTCCCTATGAAGAAAGGCTGAGAGACCTGGGTCTGTTCAGCCTGGAGAAGAGAAGACTGAGAGGGGATCTTATCAATGAGTACAAATATCTGTGGGGTGGGAGACAGAAGGATGTAGCTAACCTCTTCTCAGTGGCTTATGGGGATAGGACAAGGGGCAACAGCTGCAAAATAGAACACAGGAAGTTCCACACCGACATGCGAAATAACTTCTTCACGGTGAGAGTGACGGAGCACTGGAACAGGCTGCCTAGAGAGGTTGTGGAGTCTCCTTCTCTGGAGATATTCAAGGCCCGTCTGGACGCCTACCTGGGTAGCCTACTCTGAGGAACCTTCTTTGGCAGGGGAGTTGGACCCGATGATCTTTCGAGGTCCCTTCCAACCCCTATAGTTCTGTGATTCTGTGATTCTGTGATCAAATCACTCTCTTTTTTCTGGATTACTTAAATATGATCTACTGTGAAATGAGAATACTTTCATAATATAGTTTTCCATAACATTTTACAATTTTAAACTAGATTTCCTTTTATAACAAGAATGAAATAATTCTTTTGTTTTTTGTTTGTTTGCTTGGTTGGTTTTTCACAATTCAGGAATTTTTTATTATTTTTTATAGTGAAAACCACAGGAAACAACAAAGGCAATGTCTGGAATTCAATGCTCAATTTACAAGTATATGTAATTAAAATAAGCCAAGCTGCACAAAGCAAAAAGAAAAAGCCCAAGTTAAAAAGCCAAGTGCTTATCAAAGAGAATAAAGGTTTCAGATTGCTTGTCTGAATAGAATAATTTATTTTAAAGAAATAAGAATTAAGCAACTATTTTAATAATGTAATGTCACTTCTGGCACGGGTAAAAATGACAAAACAAAACATTGAGTCTCTAGTTTCATGTGAGCTATCATTGCGGTAAATGGATGCCTAAGTGATCCACTGCTCTAATGAACTATAAACATAGCAGCAGAGAGTAAGTTTTTAGTAGCTAATAACATTTTAAATTATATAATCAAATAAAAAATGCATGGAGAAACATCTAATACTGATGTGCACACATTCTGTCACAAATGGCTTTGTTAGATAAGTAAAACTATGGAACCATCCACCAGTTTTCATTGGTTCAGGAAATTAAAGAAAAACGTGTATTTAAGCAATTCAGTCATACCTTGTTTACCAAAGAAATCACTAGTCATAACACCTAGACAGAAATATTTTTAAAAATTCAACTTGTTTGTGAAATTTAAAAAGAAAACTCAGCTATATTTGGGCCTACTTAAGATTATGCACCTGTATAAAGGTAGGTACTTGCATTAAGGCTATAGCTTCTTCACTTCAAAACCGAAAAGTATGTAGACTTAACACACTTGACAAAACTGAGATCACACAATGTCTCTCTGGTTTGGTCTAATTCTTTGATATCTTGGTCTAAATTTCTCCGAGAAAGAAGTAGAAATGATTATCAACACAAACAAAATGTAAACTGTACAAGCAATACTAACAGTGGGAGAAACACTGGTCTGATAAACATTCTAAGTATTAGTTCTACTCTGTGATATTTCTACATCAAAAGAATATTATATATAAAGAGCTAAACACCTGGAGGGATACAGAATTTAAATGTTCATGCTTAGAAATGTGTCACAAAGCCTACAGTGAAAACAATCACTCCAAAGTTACATCAGAGTTACATCAAAGTTACAGATCAGAGTTACAGTTAAGTAACGTCAAAATCTTAAGTCAAAATCTTTCAATAGGATCACAGATGTTCAGCCTGCTCTTCACATCTCAAAAGCCAATCATAGACTGCTATAATTGTCAAAAATAGAATAATACTTTTAAATACCTTGAGATTACCATGTGCTGTCATGTTCTAGTCTTTGTCCTTCTTTAAATTGTTTGAAAGTAAGATGTTTTTAATTTCTTCACTAGAATATACATGTGCTAGCTACTTTGAAACAATCAAGAGAAGGTTGAATAAAGCAGATGGCACTGTAGCTATTGAGAAAGTTAAGATGCTACTAATATAAAGTTTTATTCCACTAGCAGTTTCAAGGCTATAGACCTCTCTATCAACTTTACTAAACTATTATGGCAATTTTTCTAGTATTAACATCTATGTACTGTCAGCTTGTGGCCTATAAACAGTTCATGCTTAATTAATTCCTCCTAATTTTTGTTTCGTTGAAGAAGAGCTCTAAAGAATATTTCTATGAGACATAAGTATTTTAATTCAAGAACTCAGTACAAGATTCTTTTAATTCTTATGCAGATCAATTACACTGAAGAAAAAACTTGAAAATCATATTGAAGCATGAAAAATTAGCTTTATAAAATTGTAATGTAATAAATTAAGATTTTCCTAAAGGTATAAAGTAACCTTTAATATCCAACATATCTAGCGTTTGCGGTGCATAACCAATGTAGAGTCATCTTCTGTACAATGCATTTTCAATATATATTTGTAACAGTGATTATGCAAAATGAGTATTACACCCTTCAGAATGTTATTTTTAGGGCAATATGCAGAAATTGTGTCCATTCTTCCCAAATCTGACTGCAATCCAGAAAAAAAAAAAAAAAAAAAAAAAAAAAAAAGGCTTAGTCAATTGAGGGCAGTCAGAAAAACGTGAGTGATTAACATATCCGTATTGTTTTATTGTGTCTGCCCTCACACTTCAAAGCAAGGACAAAATCCACACCCTTAGCTGGCTTTCGTATCAATATACTGACAGAGGCTATTGTTGCAATTGAACTGTGGAGTGCTAAAGGCATCTTTTTAACTTCACCTACCTACAAAACACAAATAAACATTTGAACTGATAAACAGCAATGACATTAAGTTACTTGTCTCTGTGTACTTTCCTAATGTGAGAAGAGCTAGACCTCCAATGGCATTACTGGTATCTGAGTTCTTATAACTTACAAAATAAAATACCCTTTTATTTTAATTCATGCTCAGTGGGTATATTTTCTCTTCTAATGGCAGAAGGTGTCAAGTAAGTGAAGTTCATAGCAGAAAAAAATATATGTCAAGACAGTACAAACAAAAAAAAATGCATTTAGCTCAGGATCTTTGTGCTGAAAATAATTGCAGGCTGGAAGAAAATGTGAAGGAAGATTTACATGTTTCATCCTCCTTTCTCATTTGCAAAGGGCTAGAGACATGACAGTAGCTAGACTGACCTTTAGTCTCGGACATTATGACTGTTCTTATGTTCTAGATTTTTCTTTGTACAAATCAAAAGACGAATTAAAGGCTTGGATCAGGAATGGCCAGTCCTTCAGCTCTGGTTGCCAACACAACCAATTCAGCTACATGAATCTGGAGTAGTAATTTCCTGCTTCAACAAGCTACAGACTTAAGGACTCTCAAGGGCATCACAAATTACAGAAGCAGATGTAGTAAGGGGCCCTGGAAATAATCTAGTCCAACCCACAGCTGAGATGGGCTGAAGTCACAATCCCTTTGAATATGTTTTATGTTATGTTATCCTCAGTTTTCAGATTTTAAGGCATAATACTATTAGTAGATCTGTTAATCCATGAACACCAGGGCTAATTATATGAAAAATATTAAATTGCTTGGAAAAAAGTTAGTAAAGTCAGCAGTTGTTCTTTTTCACACTCCCAGCACATCCCAGGATGGCATCTCCTGAGAAACAATTAGCTTTGTCAGGACAACAGAATTCAAATGCACAAAGATGTTGCTTCTCCCATATTAAGAAACATAATTAATAAAGAAATTATAGCAAGTTGTCACAGAATACCCAATTATTGTAATAATAAACTTTTTCTCCCAAAGCTCAGGGGAAAGTCTTCACAACATTAAGGTGGCAGAAGAAATTACTGTTCTGTTCCTTAAAGGAAAAAGGAAGCCAAATGGCACTGTTGTTACTGACTGGCTTTAATGGATTGTTGAGCACATATACAACAATAATACAAAATTTATTTATACCGTACAAAAAAAAAAAAAAAAAATATGTCAGATCAAAACCAGCTAGAGCTAAAGCTTTATATTTTATTTGGTGTTCAGCAACACATTAATGATAATGACTAGGATGATGACAAAATGTCTTGCACAATGTGACACTCCCAAGCTTTTCATTGTAATTACAAAATAGCAACAGTGTTTCTTGGCAATGAATAGTGTCTTACCTCAGCAAACTTCCTGTAAGATTTCTAGTATGTTTGCAATATGCTTATGTAAAGTAAGACTATTTGGAAGCTTAAATGTGACAAGATTCTTTTTATCTGCCCAGATATTTCTTGTGTACTGATTACTGTGAAACCCAGCTGTCAAATACAAAATGTCTGATAGTGTTGCCAAGTCCTTATTAAAATCACAATAATTAAAGTTATTAAAATTCCAAGAAAACTGATAGGAAATGTCTTAACAATAAAAGGTAAACAATGGAAGAAATCTTCAAAAGACAGTGCACAAGTTAATGGCAGAATCCAAAATTGTTTACTATTCTAAACTGAGAGTTTCTTGATACCAATAACTCCACACAATTTTAACTGTGAAACTATCACAGAAATTACTTGCCTTCAAGATTATATAGAAATGAAAGCAATTCAAATTCTTGCTGTTTTCAAAGCTGCATCACTTCTGACACATAATATTAATACTAATATTACTACTACTACTATTAATAATAAAGTGGTTTATTTATTTACACGGGTTTCAAGACAAAAAGTCACAATTAACCCAAATGACAGTGAGTAAAGAACAAAGGTGTTCAACAGCATGCTTTTAGCATGCTTCTTAAGACACTGTATGTCTCTTTTTTCCTCCATACAGTAAGAAAAGCTCATCATCTTTCCTGAAGTACCAAGGCCCACAGTGATTAGTCTTAACCTGCAAATTTTTTTTGAAGTTCATAGTATTTTTTTCCTTTGTTTCTCTTTGCAACTCAGAAATGGTTAAATCCTCCAATCCAGAATTTATGAGGTGTTGCTGTGTCTCCAGCTTGAATGTTCCACTTGGGATATTCTTGATATGGCACCATTCCTGCTAAATATTTCATCAAATGTAGCTATTTCAGCAATTTTTATTTAAAATATATATATATATATCAAACAAACAAAAAATAAACCACTTTCATAATGCTTAGTTAAATTGTTCATAGATTTCAAAAACAAACATTATCCCTGGTGGCTGGTGAGGCATACAAGGAATCAAAGCTTTATTATACATACCAAATAACATATTATATATACCAATAACAAAGCTAGTTAGTATTCTGGAAATCTCTGCATTACACATAAAAATATAAGATCTTGTAAATGGCAGAGAGCAAAAAGCAGAAGTTAGTTTCCAAATTTTAAGGTCAATTGTGCTATACAAACAGCTGTTACTACTTTTATTACATATGTGCACACATACACCGATACAAACTGATTAGAAGACTGAATTTAAAAGAGAATCTTAAGAAAAGGCAATTTAAGATTTTGTAAAAAGAACTGAAGTGATAGCTAGTTAGGACATTGTAATTCCATGTTAATCATCCATTGACATATCAGAAGCTTTGCTGCAAAATATCAAAGATTAAGACTTTTTCCATTAGTAAAGCTATGCATTACTTAACAAGTAGATATGGATACCAACTCTTGACTGTAAGACAAATAAGGAACATGCTGATAACCTGTTTTTGCATAAAATGGCACCTTCTTCAAAACCAGAACTGACGAACTGAATGGCTGTACTGAATTTCTCCAACATTGTTATTTAAAAAATAAATAAATTTAAAAATGGAACATTTCAAATGTTTATAAATTTGAATAATTTTAAATACAAAATATTCTTAAAGATATTGATTAAAAAATGCATGACTGGCACCTGCTCAGATTAGAATACTTTTTACCAGGTTTTCCTGTACTTTCAGGTTCAAAGCTAATACAGAGAGGCATATCCCCACCCAACGACAAAGATAAGCCCTTACAGTTTCACATTGACTTCAGTAGCAGCTGCCTATGAGACTAAACTTATTACCACTTCCCCTCTTCATTGGGGGTTAACTATACATTTTACTTCTACATTTTTCCCTTACTACAGTGATTCTTTCCAAAGTATGCCACATGAACATTATTTGAATGGTCCTCAACAATACACACCAGTGGCAATGACAACTTAATTAAGAAGTCATTAATTTTTTTTCAAAGCCTAGCCAGAATTTAAACAATGTTAATTAAAAAAAAAAAAAAAAAAAAAAAAGGAAACACCTACAAAGTAACAGTTCCACTGGATTCACAGATACTTATATGATAAATATATTTAAAAGTGCAAGTGATTATTCCCACAAATAAAACTTTTTATTATAAAAGATTTTTTTCTAATAATGTCACTGTGACTATCATCAGGTAATCAATTAATTATGTAGTTAAAAAAGTTAAAATATTTATGTCAAATTTCTCTCTTATCTCTGGTATCAAAACATAAACTATGCTGATAATACCATGAATATTTATACATTGCTCAGCAGGGAAAAATGAATGCAAATTAAATAACTTATAATGTTGGTAATATTTGTCTGGGATCCACCTTTTTCACAAATCATTCTTGTGTCGCACCAGCTATATCTGTATGAACTCCGGGAAATATTACAATGGTGCTGTCACGTGTCACTGCTTGTATGGAATCTGGAACCCAGGTTATTTACTTGCAAGGAGCTACAAATATAGCCATTTAGAGATAGCCTTTCATAAACAGAAGTGACAGCCATGAAGAAGTTATTCTACCTTTTGTTTGCAGTAAACTAGACAAGTCTTCTTAGGTTATACATCCTTTAAGATTACAATTAGCACAAAGTGATTAATTCAAAGTAAGAAAAAATTAGATATTCAAAATATCTATTTGCATATATAAAACATAATAAATAGGTGGATATTTAAAATAGGGAAGTGATAAACCAAAATCAAAAGACCATGAAAACTAGCTTTTATGAAACTCAGAGTAATGGTCCAGTACTTTTCTTCAAAATTATATATCATTTTTTTCATAAGCTCTGCATTTTAATCACTTTCACGAACACTTAACTTTCTTATGCACTAAAGTATTGTTGATCATTTAAAACAAAGCACATATCCTTGAAGCTGATAGACACTGGATATCACCTGAATTTCTTTTAGACATCAGTAAAATGACATTCCAGACAGGATTCACTTGTAGCAACCACCATGTTAAACAAGTCACTTGCTTGCTGTCTCCCTGGCTAGAGAACAAAGGAATATGCTGAACCATGCAATCTCTCTGCCTGTAAAAGCTTACCACAGAGAAAAAAGATATAAAGTACATTTGTTCTAAAGGTTCACTTGAGTTTTCGAATTGTTTGACGAGGAGAATTAGTTTTTGAGAACCCTCCAAATTTTATTTTGTTGTTCTGATTAAGGGTTCTTAGGATAAGAGGCAACATATTTCTTCTGCATACCCCCGAGATTTTTAACACATCTCCAAATATCACCTTTGCAAGCTGACTCCAAATGCTAAAAATGGGTCCAAAGAAGCCATTTTCTGTGCCCAGAAGCCCAGGGTAAGGAATATGAATACCCACCTAGAATTCACTTGGCATTTGCAGCAGAATGGATGCTACAAAAACTCATGAACTTCATTTCTTTTATTTTTGAAGGAATCAAAATCCTGAGAATAAGTATCAGCTAAAAATAAATAGTTAAAAATAAATCATTTTCCAAGTAGAATAAATATTCCAATGAAGCCAGTCGTAATAACTGATCTTCACTCATCCTTTCTCCCTCAAATATAGGTTTCCTGACTTGCATATTAATCATTCCATATTAAACTTCTAAGTTACTAGCAGACAGGGGTAGGATGCTGTTGTATTCATAGACGTTTCCTAGTCTATGAGCACTGAGCACAAATCTGAGCCTACAATTTTAATTCTACATCTCATTTGATAAAGAGAATGTGCATTCCTCAAACAAGGACGTCAGTGCCAAATTATGTAACACTGGTTGTTAGGTATGCCAGCTACACTAGGTATAACAGGTGGTTTCATAGGAGGCTGCTTCAAATTTTTAGATAAAACAACTTCAAAGAAAACCCTTTTCCAAGGAACAAAAAGTTGACTGCACAGAAGGAAACACACCATGTGCTGTGTTAACTGTTGCACTTGCTTATACCAAGAGACACCAAAACAACAGTAATTTTTAGCTGCTTTAGAAAATACCAAATGGTGCTGTAATGGAGATTGTCATTTTTCTCTGCAGGTTGCTAGATAATAATGAACATGAACTAATGGTATCAATTTGTCCGTAAGTCTATACTACATTTTTTCCACTAACACTTTTTGCAACAAACTACAGGGATATAGAATTATCTGATTAATTGCAAATAGCCATAATGCCAATGTCTTACCTGTACAATTAGCTCTCAGCACATCCTGAGCACCTTATGCTCTAGAGAACTGAGTTGCCTACTATAGACCTTTATGCAATAAAAGGATTTGAGTATGGAAGATGGGTGCATCTTTCCTATCTGCAGTGCACAGGTTTAGTAAGGATTAACATATCTGTATGTTGTTTTTGCTGAAAAGAGAAACAACTTCCTTTGCAACTACTCTGATAAACTGTTGTAACCTCCAGCAGCAATGCATTCAAGAAATTTTAATACAAGTGCACAAAGTATACTAAATGGGTTAGTATTTAAATCAGTTTGCTTACTTCTATTAGCAAACTATTTTTGGCAGGAAAAATAATAATAATAATAATAATAATAATAATAATAATAATAATAATAATTAAAAAAAAAAAAAAACAGTATAAACATTCTGGAACCATCAATCATTAGACATACCAGCAGCGCTAATGAGGCTTAGGTGGTTACTGTCACTAGCATTTTAACTCTGCTATTTATAGGTCCTCTCAGAGAAGACAGTAAACAGGAAGGTTACCAAAAGAGCAATGCCACTAACCTTTTGTACTGTTGTCTTGTGTCAGTGATTCTACCAAACTTAGCCTGGCATCAGGCATCACTTTGGAAAGTTAGGTTAAGGAAAAGGGATAACACAGACAGATGGATACATAATCACAAGAATTACAACTGTTTCAATAACTCATATTGGTAAGAGAAAGAGCTTTGTGCTGTGATGATCCCTTTCCTTTCCTTTCCTTTCCTTTCCTTTCCTTTCCTTTCCTTTCCTTTCCTTTCCTTTCCTTTCCTTTCCTTTCCTTTCCTTTCCTTTCCTTTCCTTTCCTTCCCTTCCCTTCCCTTCCCTTCCCTTCCCTTCCCTTCCCTTCCC